>NC_133532.1:65497724-65513829 GCF_048544455.1 Silene latifolia | reverse complement strand
TAGTCGACTGCAATTGGAGCTACAGTGGAAACAAAAAAGTAAGCACTACATAATGAGTACCCTCCCTAGTTTATTTATGTAGTAAAAACTTGATAGTCATCTCATAATCTCATTCATGTTAATATTATTATACGTAGTAGTACTTGTCAATTCAAACACATCACTCTGGTCTCTATATAAACTCCCATACATACCCCTCACTAAAAAAACCCCTTCATTTCCTTTTCTTTTCTTTCCCTCTTTCTTACCCTCTACACTACTATAATGACCTCTATAGACTATTCTAATTATGATCAAGAGAGCAGTTGCTCTTCCTCAATAACAGTTCCAGATTCAAGCCGGAGCTGGATGAGTCTAAACCTGAACCTGAGCCTAAGTAGGCAGAGCTCCTTCTCCGCGGCCTCGTCCTCCCCGTCTGCCGCCTCAGCCAAGCCTCACAAGGCCCAGCAGGTGGCCTGGGAGGCAATGCGGGGGCTAAGGAAACAGGCGGCAGGTGGACGAGTGGGGCTGGAGCACTTCCGAATCCTAAAACGGGTTGGAGGGGGTGACTTGGGCAATGTGTACTTATGCCAGATAAGGAACCCTGCAGTAGGCGCCGTACCGTGCTATTACGCGATGAAGGTGGTTGATAGGGAAGCTCTAGCAATAAGGAAGAAGCTTGGAAGGGCAGATATGGAAAAAGAAATATTAGGGATGCTTGATCATCCATTCTTGCCAACTCTGTATGCTGAGTTTGAGGCTTCTCATTATTCTTGTTTGGTTATGGAGTTTTGCTCTGGTGGTGACCTTTATGCCCTTCGCCTTCGCCAACCTCTAAGGAGGTTCTCTATCTCCTCTGCCAAGTATGTACTACTATGACCTTTATACCTTTTATTTTCACTAAGACATTACTACATGAGTCATTAACTAAAGAATATGAGTATTAATTAGCTTCATATATATATTCTTAATTTATAAAACTAATTTGTTTTAAGATGTTGTCTTAGTGATGAGTCGGAGTCTGTCACTTTGACAATAAGCTAGCTTATCAACCACAAATAATCTCCTCTATTCTGCTTAGTCTTTGTGGCAAAGTCAAATTTTAACAATGAATAGAGACAAAGGAGTACTAAATTATGCTCATGGCATGCATACATATACTTTACGTATGTAAATGGATGTAATGCATGTATGCATGCCACAAGCACAAATAATTTCCATCGGAAATAGGAGAACAAAATCTTGTTCTATATATCCTCATACGTATATACCTAAACGCAGACGTAATCTAACAGGATGAATGTTTTGTTAAAGATCACAATAGGACATATTTAGGTGAGACATGCTTATAAAAATTATTTGATGAAACATACGGAGTAATTTGTACTCTACATTTTATTTTACTAAAACGTGAATTGAGTCTGTTTTGGACTGGTATTACCTATGTCCTATTCACTTGTTTGTTTTTTTTTTTGTTTTTTTTATATATATAAGGATATTTTAATCAAATGTCAATAAATTTGGACCGAATATTTAAGTTTATTGGTAGAATGTCAAAATGTTGTTTATTAATTAAATGTGTAATAAAGCATATATGTTGGTTTGATTAGAAAGGGTGATTAGTACAAGTAAAGTGTTAATTCATTAACATTAACCAAATGTAAAACGTGAACATACAGGTTTTATGGTGCGGAGACACTTTTAGCGTTGGAGTATCTACACATGATGGGAATAATATACAGGGATCTAAAGCCAGAGAATGTGCTAGTCAGAGAAGATGGTCACATTATGCTCTCTGATTTTGATCTATCACTTAAATGTGATGTTGTCCCTAAGTTACTTAAACAGCAAAAGCTGCCTTCTTCATCTTCTGAAAAGAACACTACTACTAGTACTACCTATGTTAGGTGCTCCACACCTTCTTGTACTACTACTCCTATACAACCTGTCCTCTCTTGTTTCTCCACCCATAAGAAAAGGGACAAGAAATCCCCTACCAGAACGACTACCATTAGGGAACGCGCTAATGGTGGTCGTATTGATAGTGAGGATGAAGAAACCGAAGATGATGTTCATAATGCTCAATCACAAGTATTTGACACGGAATTAGTGGCGGAGCCTATTAATGCGCGCTCCAAGTCCTTTGTTGGGACCCACGAGTACCTAGCCCCGGAAGTTCTGTCAGGGCTAGGGCATGGGAGTGCCGTTGATTGGTGGACTTTTGGAGTGTTTCTGTATGAGATGTTATTTGGGAGGACACCATTTAAGGGCGAAAGTAATGAAAAAACACTCATGAACATCTTAAAACAACCTGTAACGTTCCCTAGAATGAATCTAGGTAGCGCCAAAGAGTACGAAGAGATGATGAAGGTTCAAGATCTTATTTGTAAACTCTTGGTGAAGAATCCTAAAAAGAGAATTGGTAGCTTAAAGGGATCAAATGAGATTAAAAGGCATGACTTCTTTAAGGGTGTTAATTGGGCATTAATTAGGTCAGTTAGCCCTCCTTTAGTGCCTAAGGAGGTCCAAGATAATAAGATAAAGATGAATGTTAGTAGTAATAACAAGAGTAGCTTGTACAATAGTGTTAGTCATAATATGCCAAAAGCACTAAGCAAGAAAGAGAGAGAAGAACCTTACAGGATCCCTCTTCATCATTTTGATTATTTCTAATAATAACCTGCCTATTTTTTCAAATGTAAATAATCAGCTACGTAGAATCGAATTTACAGATTATAATGATAGACTAGCTAGCTAGTAGTAGATTAGTAGTCAAATATGTTTGTAATAGTTCTATATTACTGAATGTAATTAAGATCTTTGACGAATTCTAAAACGAGTTAAGATGGTACCACTACCGTGTACGCAACTGTTACTCTTTTCTTGCTCAAATTCAATGTTTCATTCCAAAACACAAAACCTATGTCTCATACTCCTGTGCAAGTCTCTATCAAAAGAAATATACGTAATAAATGACAATAAACACTCGATGTAGTGCAAATTTATATTTGGATCCCTCCTATATTATACTCCTTCAACATACATATATTCGCCTCATTTTAATAAAACTCCTCACGTATATTAGAAAAATAGGTGAACATTTATGTGCGGAGGGAGTATAAGTTTCTAAATTGTACTCTATTTTGTTGGTAAAAAAATCTTTAACTGAACATAACTGTCGAATACCAGTTTAGGAAGCGATGACTTTTTCTTAATTTCAACGTCTTTACAAGATATTTGGCTCGAAAACACAAATCAATATTTTCTAAACATGTAGCAAAATTATGAACAATTACAGTTTTTTAACTAAATAAACTTTGACTGCCGTGACTCTTGGTTTGTTTCCAAAAGGGTGATATGTTTCTCGAATTCATAATATTATTAGATCTTTGGCTTGAGAAAAAATAAATTCGCATTCTGGATTTATTGCTAAGAATTATGGGTAATCTAGGGTTTTTTATACAAACCGAAAAGTACCATTAAGAAAACAAAAAAACATGAGACAAATGAGACACTCTATGTATTATTACGAGATGCTTTCTCAGTCCTGGTCAATTATTATCTATTTTTGTTTTGGTTGTATTATTAAATTATTATCTATTTCTATATTTGTTAATATTTATAAAAGTGGACAAGTGTGTATGTGATGTGGACATGTAAAATACCTCTTTAGTTAATCATTATTTTTCTCTTTTTTTATTCATTTCTTTGGTTTTGTGTTAAAATGAACAAATAACAAATGATCCCATGGGAGGAACTAGCCAGCTGGAGGTCTCAGAAAACCGTCTTCCACTAATTTAGTGAGAGATATAGTAAAAAGAATGGATCCCGCATTTTATCATGTGAGAGGTATCTCAATATATTGAGAGATCGTATCTGTAAAGTTTTTGTGGGAACCAAATGGGGTAGGATAAACAAATTTCAGTGTGGTTAAGTTATTAGATAAATAGGATATTTTAAGGATCAACATGTGTGATTTTGCTTGTGACATGCAAATTGGGAGTAGGTCCATTACATTGGGTCAATGTGTTAATGATGAAGCGTCATTAAGGTCATGTGGTGGACAATAATGATATTACTCGATGGTGAATAAAAGGGATTAATTAATATAGTTTTAGGCTCTGAAAAAGTTAGGTGGTGAGCCATGAACATGATTCCACCCTTTTTTATTTGTTTTGTTATACTGCTAAAAGTGAAAGAGAGCTGTGGTTACCGCAGGCCCATCATACCCTTTCTCATCTTTTTCATCATTACTGCTTTTTTTTTTTGGACAAATTCCTTTGTCATTTATCTCGAGTCAATATGTTGTTCTTTATTTGGTACCCAGGATTTTCACAAATTCTTTTATGCCCAGTATATTCGTTTTAAGCTTTCAACGAGTTTACTATTATCCATTTGGATTCCTGATCGACAAGGTTTTATTAATTATCGATAACGTTTTATTCCAAAAGACGATATTCTTATTGTGACTCGTATTTACGCACATTTAGTTCCCTAACTAGCCTCGTTCCATATGCTTTTACGTGATTATTAGGGTCGTTTATTGTCTTTAGCTTCCTATTATGCAAATTCTATGAGGTTTGGTGTCTTTGTAGGAGAAGAGCATTAGCCTTGCGTAAATTGTGCACTACGGAGCTAAATTGACCGCATCTAACGACCAAGCATCGAGTAAGGGACCAAGACTAACGGCCTTAGTCAATAAAGCAAGCAATTGGGCAATGAGGAGGAACCCCACAAGTCCTAGCCACCTCCCACGAGCTGGAAGGCAGCCACACCCAAACAAGAAAGAAAGAAGAGTGAACTCCCACGAGCTCACAAAAATCCCCACCAGCCAAGTCTGAGTTCGGGCAAGCACCAGCAAGCTCCCACGAGTTGACTGGCATGGTGAGTGCCAAATGGGAAGAGCTCGATCGAGCCATGCCTGGCTCCCACGAGCAAGCTGACAGGACGTACAACCAAGAGGAGGGACTCGTGGGAGCTAGCTCAGTTCTAGCAAGGCGAAGGACTTCCTTAAGAGGCTTAATCGTCATTTAAGCCCTTAGTTAACCTAATGTTTGTACTTAATATAAATATCTCATGTACTTAGAGAAAAACACACATTAGCATAGCTTAGTTAGACTACTCTAATTAGCTTAATTACACATTAATCCTTCCTTAATTATTGTTCAAGAAATCTTTGATCTAAATTGGTAATTGAAGAATTCTTGGGTTTGTATTGGAGAATTGACAACTCTTCATATTAATCAAGACTTTCTTCTATTATTCTTCTATTTCCTTTGTTCATCTTAAGTTGGTACAATTTCTCCACTCTTTACTTAGTCTTCCATTTATTCTTTTGTTAATTGCTTTACTCCTTCATCATGTTTATGCTTATTAAGATGATTGACACGATTAATGATATGTTTTCCATGATGACATGTGAGTAATCTTTTAGCTAAAGTTAGTGGGGGATTAGGGGAGTAAACATGGGTTAGATGTATGTTTAATGAGTTCATATGAATAACTGTATGTTGTGTTTACAATTTATGCACATATTATTCTTGATGAAATGCTTGATTGACAACCTAGCATGATTCTCTTATGTCTTTAACAAGACTTGTAAGACATAAATTAACTAAAGGCTTGTTAGACCATGCATATTGTTGAATGGGGAGAAAGAAGTCGTTCTAAGTGTCGTAAGTTATAAATCAACTCTACTCCGAGACGTAAGTCTCCCTAGGAATTGTAAGACATAAATCAACTCAATTACAACACAACTATAATCGTTTGTATGACTAATTTATGTTATTTTACCATGTTTCCCTTATGAACCATGACACACTAGTGTTTTTAATCAATTGTTTACATCTCTTACTTGCCTTGCCTTTCATTTGTTTACATTTTCATCATAGTAGTTTAATTTACAACCCAAACCCAATCGTGACACCAAGACATAGCTACTTTGCATTAGATAACTATTTGATAAACCGTCCTTTGGGATCCGATCTCTATTTATGTAATACCACAGTTTTCTAAGTCTGTTACTCAACCGAATATGGCTTACTCGGCCGAGTAAGTGTGTCGTGTGTTTCTAGACAGTTTACTGTCTAGGAATACTTGGCCGAGTATGGGAATACTCGACCGAGTAGATAATACTCGGCCGAGTATACTCTATACTCAACCGAGTATCCGGTCTGACGGGTATTATTTGTGCGGTTTAATTTAGAATGGATTAGAGTAATTTAAACACGTGATTATAGTTTCTAATCATTTTTACAAAACCTAAACTACACAACGTAACTCTAATCCTCTCCAAATCTCTCTCTCAAGTGCGCAGATCGTTCGTGAGTCTAGTTCATCCTTCGTTGCGTCGATTGTGTCGGTAAGCCTTTGATTTCATAAGTTCTATTGTTTGTCTTTCAGTGTTCTGCCCTTATTTGTGATTTGGGGGAAAGGGGGTTTTTGCATATGGTAATTGGAATTATGTGATTGTTGTTAGTTGGAGGATTCGTAGAGGAGCCTTTCTAGCTTGCTTGTGTATCTCATTGCAGTTTGTGATAAGGTAGGGTTTTCCCTACTCGGTTTACTGTTAATTGATTTAAGATTGTATTGTGATTGTTGTACGATTGATATTGTGATTATCTGCTGTTCTTGGATTTGGAGTTGGGTGTTGGAGTTGTGATGGTTGATGGTGATATTCGCGAGGTGCGTCCTCGGCTGAGTGGAGTCACTTGCGGGAGGCGTCACGCCCTAGTTTCGCCTTCTGTGGAACCCGCCACAGAAGAGGATGTGCACATTAATGGACACGGTTATCGCTCGTTGATGAGCGGGGGCTAAGGTGGGTACGGCTGCGATCCCCCACTGGCAGGGCTACACACATTAGTGTGTAGTCAGTTACATGTTGTGATTGGGAGTGGAGGTGGTGATGATCAGCTGTTTATCTTATCGTACTTGTCTATGTTAATTATACCTTAAACTAACTCCGTTGTTATTTTGTAAATCTATGGTGATCCGTTCGGGGATGGTGAGCAGATTGTGATAGGTGATGATGATTATTAGCTTTGGGGCGAGATGGGGAGTCATCACTCGAGTCTAGCTTCCGCTGTCATGAGATTTATCATTCAATTTTAGTTGTTGAACATTAGTAACTTTTATTTTTGTTTTGGATTTTGGAACATGTAAACATTTATCAGTTATAATTAAATAATTGTGTTTTGGATTGGTAACTTTGATATACAAACCTCGGGCAACCGAGATGGAGACGGTCTCTTATGCTAGGGTGGTCCTGGTAAGGCACCTTAGTATGTGGGGGTGTCACAAAGTGGTATCAGAGCGACGATTCTGGAACCTAAAACTAATGAACCCAATGAACATAGGGTGTCTAAATAAAATGAACCCGGGGACAGTTGTTTGGAGCTACCGCAGATACTTGGGAGACGTCCCGAAGTCGCACCAAGGCCCTTACGATCTCGAGCCAGTCACATGGGGAAGTCCTGGGAACTGTGTGTACTTTGAGTCATGTGTGTAGTACTTGTAACTTGAATCTTATGAAGTTATTGCATGAAATGATGAAAGAATTGGAACATGGTGGTATATGAAAGGTGAATTGCGAATTCGTATATATAGATCTTGAATATGAAGTATGTAGAGCATGTGATATGTTTAATACGCGGCTTTTTAAAGGGTAGTTGTGCATATGTATATATCTTGATAGAAAAGCATGCTTACGTATGTTTACGATAGTTACACCTCGTTTTTGGCATGACTCGGTCGAGCAGGGCGGGTACTCAACCGAGTAGGGGGTACTCGGTTGAGTAACCAGGCACTCGACCGAGTGTTGTTTGGGATGTGATTGGCAGTAGCTACTGTTTGTGACCACTCGACCGAGTAGTATAGCATACTCGACCGAGTATCATCCATACTCGACCGAATATGTTTTCTGTGTTTTTGATGTTGGCTACTGGAGTGGAACATTCGACCGAGTAATAGTAGTACTTGACCGAGTAGTCCATACTCGATCGAGTATCTCACCATACTCGTTCGAGTACTTCTTTGGCGGAGGGTCATGTTTATTTTGAGCTGTAGGCTATGTGCTTGCGTTTCCTTGCTTCTATCAGCTCAAAATGACGCCAAAGAGGTCAGCAACATATATCCAAGCATCTGAGATGACCGCAGATGAGATGGCCCGTACGATTGAGCGGCAAGAGGCACTCCTTGAGGCTCTTAAGAATGTGGGCAAGGGGACTGAGAAACTGGTGGACGCAACCCACCTGAGCACCATCATTTCCCGCTTTAAGCCATTTACTTACGAGGGCACCAGAGAACCTAATTTGCTTGATAACTGGCACCGAGAGATGAAGAGACTTCTTGTGGTTGTGAAGTGTCCGACGAAGTTAGCTGTTGAGCAGGTGGTGTACTACCTGAGAGGTGAGGTTGCAGTTTGGTGGAAAAATGTGAAGGAAGATGCAAGGGTATACTATAGGGATGAGGGGCTCGATGTTATACCATGTGTAGATACCCAGTATCTGCTGAGACTCCAACAAACACCCGATGATTATCGGACTATAACATGCTTTGGAATCGTGGCGTTTGATCGATAGTTTGTGTACAACTTTACGTCGGAAAACTTAAAACGATTTCGAAAGTAAAACATTTCAAAACATTTCAAAAATACATGGAGTGTTTAATGCACGACGACGGGGTCGCAATGACACTAACTAGATTCAAAACCGACACCGGACCAAAAATCGACTCAAAAATTCAAATCCCGACTCCAACAACGAGTCAAACCGAGTCAACCACAAAAAACAAACATTCAAAAATTTCTATGCTAAGATTTCCCGGATTTATGAATGGTCAAGTACCAAACATATGACTACAAATCCATGGATAGAACAAATCATGATTGCTCTTGTGTGAAAGCGACAAGACAACTCGAAGACCCGCGACGTGGTTCACGCCTCTTTGAGCAGCCCAGGTGGCCACGTCGCTCAAACCTCACACAACCACTCATTCTCCTATAAATACCCCTCAAATTCCCCCATTTGAGAACACATGCGAGTGTCCACCCCCTCTTTTCTCCCTTAAAATTCTCGACTCGACTTCTTAAGTCACAATCCGACGCGTATTTACGACCTACCGATCGTAAATACAAGCCTTACACATTGTTTGATGCATCACATCGTGCATTAAATCACTTGACCGACCACTTAGACCACTACACCGTCACTAATCTTAAAACACTCTTTTTTTACTTACCAAAACCGTTTTAAACCGAGTTTTTTCCGACCAAACGAGTTGTTACACTTACGTCGGTCACTCGCCATAACCAAACATGTAAGTATGAGGGTGCAAAAATCCTTCTTTATCATGTTTTTATTTGTTTCATGACTATAACATGCTAAAACATGCATACCATGAACCAAAACATGGAATAAACGAGCCAAAACTGATTTTTGGCCTGAGACAGAAGCCCCTTGGTTCGCCGGTTTGCCCGCGCCTCAATGGTGTGTCCAGGTCAGAAATCAACCGTGTTTGTTCTCGTCATTTATCTTTAATTCATTTTCTTATTTACAACCGGTTTTTATTATTTCAAATATTTTCGAACCCTTTTATTTCATTTTATTTGTTTTAACCATAAAACATTTTTTCACCCTTTGTTCCTCATACCATGACGGTTAAATCCGTGTTTCGGTGATAATATTTGGTTAATAACATTTAAAAGGTATTTTAAAACCTTTTATTTCATTTTTAGGAGGTATTTTAAAGCCTTTCATCATTTCTTTACATTTTCAAAACAAGCATATTAGTCACCAACACAAAGTCATCCTTGGTTCTACATACCATGCCGGATTTTAACCCGGGTACGATGATGAGTATCGACTAATTACATTCAAATGAACTTAAAACAATTAGTTCATAATCATTTTCAAAACTATTCATGTCAAGTTTGTCAAAGTCGAACCCGACACCGAATATCATCAAATAATGATGATTATTCGAGTCCCGTTCCTCAAATCAAATCGGGTCAAATACCCACTTTTCAATACGTTTTATAAACGTTTTTCAAAAAGTCAGAGCACGGTATATAACCGTTGACTGACCAGCGCCTAAACAGGCCTTTTCTTTCTTATTTTCAAAACCAGGGGAGACCCCCTTGCATCGCCAACAGGCTCGCTCCTCATCTTTTTGGTGCAGTGCATTCCCTTTCGGCATTAGTCCAGGATGACCCCGACTCCGGTTAGCCTGGATATAGGACGGATCAGATGACTATTTGCTCATTCAAAATCATATTTGCAAAATGCTTTAATAAGACAAATGGATCACGTTATGCACCATAAACCTAAAACGGTAAATGGATGTTTAATTCCCGTCTTGCATGCAAATCAATCATAAATCCAACACGACATCTTATACTTGATACTTGGATTAAATCAACCGACTTAGAAAGCTCTCACATGTTAGGTTTAAATTATTGGATGCGCATTCATGCATTTAAACCGTTTTATCAACTTTTGCATTCAACCAACCAAGATCGATCAGTAGAGGCCGCTACCGCGGGCGGAATTGGGTGTCTGATTAAAAGGCTTCCCAATACGTACCTTCACCTCTTACTCAGAAACTTTGGATAGTGGACCACCTTATCCAGGGCGTACGAGAGTCATTCTAGAGACGGGATGCTAAAAGGGACGATTTCCTTATCTTTAGTGCCTATGTCAAACGCCGCTTTGTGCTTGATTTGACCGAGGTATAAAGTGGATTTGAAACGGTTCCAATCATCCCACAAATGCTTGGTGGCGACTCCAAACATCTCTAATCGTTTCGAGACCCTTACCGAGATGAAACCGACCGATCTAAAACGATCCGGTCGAAAGCATTTTTACGTCGCGAGCGTGGCTTTCAAAAAGACCGCACGTCCGCAGATCGAACCGGACCTTCGGTGGGCCATGTCCACAGATTGGCGACTCATTTGGGAAAACTAGGACACTTGTGTCTTTGTGATCCCTAGATGGTGAGACTCGAACGAGGTCTTGGTTGGAATGCATTAATTGATATTACGGTCACGGTCGGGTTCCTTGTCCGGGCCCACAACCTAACCTTCATCGACCAATTGGCTCGTCTCGTCGGCGTGAGTTTTCTCATCCCCACGTTTCGAATCCCGATTGAGTCAAGTATACCGTTGACGTTACACGTTTCTATTTCGTCAAAGAACTTTCATCACTTTCGAGCACGAGGCTAGGGCACTCTCCTTACACATTTTGTTCGGATTGGTATCCCTCTCGCAAATCGGGGTTTGATTGCTTGGTGTGTAACCCACCCTTTTAAGCCAAAACCCAGTCAAAGATAATGCATAATATAATGAAACTGTGAGTGCTTATGTGCTACTTGATCATAAGTCCTTCCGTGTCTTTTTTCAAAACTTTCAAAAAATAACTTTTTGCGCCGTTATAATGGCCATTTTAAACCTCGGTCTTTCGCGGACCGTTGCACGCCTTTCTAGGCCGTCGTAATGACGATTTTAGAACCCGGTTTTTACAACCATTTTAACACGCCTTTCTAGGCCGTCGTAATGACGATTTTCAAACCCGCTTTTTATAACCATTTTAACACGCCTTTCTAGGCCGTCGTAAAGACGATTTTCAAACCCGGTTTTTAAAACCATTTTAACACGCCTTTCTAGTCCGTCGTAATGACGATTTTTAAACCCGGTTTTTACAACCATTTTAACACGCCTTTCTAGGCCGTCGTAATGACGATTTTCAAACCCGGTTTTTACAACCATTTTAACACGCCTTTCTAGGCCGTCGTAATGACGATTTTCAAACCCGGTTTTTACAACCATTTTAACACGCCTTTCTAGGCCGTCGTAATGACGATTTTCAAACCCGATTTTTTTATAACTATTTCAACACGCCATTCTAGGCCGTCCTAATGACGATTTTCAAACTCGGTTTTCTACAACCATTTCAAATCATCTTTTTACGCCGTTATAATCGCCGCGTCTATAATGGCTCTTTCAAAACCCGAGAAAAGCACACACCCTTTTCTCGAGACACTTTCGAGACCTCGAGGACCATGCACCGTTCCCGAGACCTCTTCAAACTTTTCAAACTCGATTTTCAAAACATACATTTTGAATTTCAAAACCGTCTTAGGAGGCAATACAACTTTTTTCCGAGCGATTCAAACTCAAAACCGTTTTTGCAAATAAACTTAAGACAACCCTTTCAATCGACCAACTTACGGAGATCTCTATCTTCGGAAGCCGTCCATAAAGTGACAAATGAATTTTTTGAAAATTTCTATTTTCTAAAACTTGATCCACCATTCAATTAGCCTCGTGTCTATCGAGTCGAAGCAAACGTACTTATGGGTCTTTACTTATGAGTCGTCTCACCAGGAGACTTGTCCAATGGCGTCGCGCCGTTATTCTGGACATGTGTTTAAAGTTCGGTTAACACCGTTACGTCATAAATCGAGTCAGCACCGAGGAACCACGCACGCTCATCCTCGTCCTGTTGAGTCTGATCTTTGTCTCGTCCGTGTGTTGTCTGGGTTCAGTCTTTGAACCGTGTCGGATTGAGTTGTAATGTGAGCCGTTTTTCTGCCTCAGAGCCATGGCCCCGTCTTGAGCTTCGTCCAACAACAACAACAATGATAACAACGAGATGTCACGGTGATCGGCTAGCTTGACCTGCTCACCGCTCTTAAGGTCACCCGGATCGCGTCGAGACCCGTATCGACGCCCTGGAAAACAAGGAAGATGGAGAACATAATACTCCACCTCTGACTGAAACTGAGAAGAGGCTAAAGCTCTTGGAAGAACAGCTCCAAGCCCGGGGTAACAATATCCATCTTGAGAATAACCGAAGGTTCGAACCTATTGGGGATCAGTTACCTAACAACTTTACCCTGACTGATGTAACTAAGTTCAAAGGAGTGGAGGACTCGCTCAATCATATCCGTGGCCATTAAAGGGGTCAAACAGGAACTCTTCACCCGGATCATTCCATCATCCTTGGAACCGATCCCTCGTCAGTGGTACTACTCCCTCGACCTGATGAACCTTACTACCTGGGATGAGGTCGCGGTCTAATTTGCTAAGCAATATGCTGATAATGTTAAAATCCAAGCCAATACCCGTACCCTTGAAGTCCTAACCCAGAACGACAAGGAGGGATTCACCGAGTTCTTAACCCGTTGGAGGAAGGTAAGTACTCTGCTGGTCAGCAAGCCGAGTGAGTCAACCTTGGTGGAAAAGTTCGTCAACAATCTCCGCCCAGTGTATGCCAACTTACTGAGGTACCAATGTTAGAAATCTATATCTCATTATTTAACATATTCATATATGCTTCAAATTAATTTAGTCATAAAATTAATTACAAATCTTATGCATGCAAACATAAATAGTTAAGTGAAGAAATCGGTTCCTTACATTGGATGTTTCGGATATTTGGGCACTAGTAAGGTCACCTACCTTACTTAGTTCTTGAGCTTTCCTTATGGATGAATAAGATTCAAGTATAGAATCTCTCCCAAGGAATTATACCAAGATAATACTCTTAATACAAATATTAATTTTGTAACTAGAAATTAATATTTGTTCTTTAAAATGCTAATATTATTAGTATACTACTTCTAGTATTATGTAAAATAATATTAGGGATTTATGTGAGAGTCTATAGTTTTTTTTTTCAACCAAAAACTAGAGAGATTAGTTTTTCTCAAGTTAAAACTAATTAGAATGAATTGGTTGGGAGAGAAAATACACTACTTGAGTGTATCAATAGAGGAGGCCACAGTTTAGGGGTGGGAAAAGTGCCAAATACATGCACACATTTGTTCTTCTCAAGATACATAGGGTATGGCTAGTTTTAGGTCTAGTTAGAAACATAATCATTGTGCCTAATTCTCAATTAGAGCACCAATGAAATCCTAAACTTACCTAAATCCCTCCACTCACACGGCACACCCATATAAAATGGGTCCATTTTAAGTTTGTCAAATGTTAAATTGTATAGTGTGACATATTGGTCATGTTACTAGACATGTAATTTAAATAATGCATTTTTAACTTATTAAAAATCATTATCTAAATGAAATAGATCACATACAAAATTAACTTGGTAATTCACAATTACAATTACTTAAAATGAGTCATAGAATTATAAATCATAACTTCTTATATTTATAATGGCCAATTCATTCTATATTTTAATTGTTTCATAAACAATAAATTAATCTAAGCAATAAAACAATTCGATTACTTAGACCGAATCTTATTTAATCAAATTACAATAAGACAAGTAATTTTACTGACAAAATCACTCGTCAATTTAAAGGAATTTAATTAACCAGTATCGACATACGATTAATTAAATAATCAATTAAGAGCATTACCCTATAGAGGTATGACCTTACACTACTACAGATACAGGCTATAACAACGGTCAAAAACCGTTGTTATATAAAAAAGCGGACGTTGTTAAAGCGTCCGTTGTAGAAGGTTTTAACAACGGTTAGTTTTCTTAGGGAAACCGTTGTTAAAACTATTAACAACGGTTTTAAATATAAAAACCCGTTGTGGAAAGTGTGACTCAATTTTGGGGGGAAAGTTATAACAACGGGTTTTAATATACAAAACCGTTGTTATAACTAAAGACAACGGGTTGTTTGTAAATAACCGTTGTTGTTTGTTCTTAAAAAATAAAAAAAAATTAAATTAAATATTACTAGCTATAAATATTAAAGCATCCTTTACCAACATATTAAAGCATCCTTTACTAACATTCATTAATTGAAACAACATGGCAATGAACCCTAATTTTATCAACAACGAAGAATGGCTTACACAAACGATTGAAGATGATGGGAAGGTTCTCGTAAGGCTTCCGATCAACACCCATTAATCAAAGCATCCCTTGAACATCAACGGAATTATTGGATTAAGAGGCGTGAAGCAGTCCGGCTTGTCAACAAAGCCTCATCATCATCATCATCTTCATACCCTAGTCGGCTTTGTTACTCGCAACTTGGTTTTGCGACGAGAGATATGTTGAGTTGTACTCTTCCAACCTTATCTCCACATGCAAGTCGTGTCCTTGCATATTTTCAATCTGTTATTGCAAAATATGAAGCCAATGACCCGGAAGTTAGCGGTATACAGTGGCGTGATTGGTGGCGGGGTTGAGAAGCGCTTTTTACGCTTAACCGGTTGTTAAACTTATTATACATCTTTTGATTTCGATAATTCTTTAATGTATTTGGTTTAAAATTAAATGAAATGATCATTTTGAAAGTGTTGAGTTATGCTTGTTTGATTTGCTTCCATTTTTCAACTCCATAGATCTATCAGTCATCATCAAGATCTGATTATGGCACAACTTCCTAACATATATGGCACAACTTCCTAACATATATATTAATTAAAAAACAACTCAACCCACACATTAGTATAAATACATTGCATTATCTCAACTAACATGCATTTCCATTATCTCAATATATTCTCCAAACCCTAAATGCTAAAACATGCTCGATCCGTCAAGGACGCCAAAGAAGATGGAAATGAAATAATTAGAAACACATACATGGAAATGAAATAATTAGCGATCTTTGAAACGGAACCTAATGGTCGATAAAAACACATACATTGAAATGAAATAATTAGAACAATAAAATAATGACGATGAAACAAACACGATAATTCTGAACGTACGTAAAGAGACGATGAAATCAACAAAGTGATGGCGAGAAGATAAAGCGACGATGAGAAAGAGATAAAGAGACGATGAGAAAGTGTGTGTTTTGTGTTTGTGTTTGGCCTTCTTTGGGTTTGTGTTTGTGTATTAAGGTTTGTGTTTTGTGGTACGCAGAGACTTGTGTTTGTGTGGTTTATAGTATGGAAGGTATTGACAACGGTTATTAAACAACAACCGTTGTGAAATATGTTTTAACAACGGTTGTAAAAACACCCGTTGTTAAATAAGTTTTAACAACGGGTTTCAAAAATAACCGTTGTGATTACTTTTCACTAAATTTGCGCCAATTTTGCGCCAAATTATTAACAACGGTTGTGCATGGGTGACCCGTTGTTAAAACTAATAACAACGGTTTTTATAACCATACCCGTTGTAATTTATTTTAG
>NC_133532.1:65402837-65497626 GCF_048544455.1 Silene latifolia | reverse complement strand
TCATTTATTTTAGAAAATAATTCGCAATTTGCAATTTCAACATGTATATGTTAATTTTAATTTCTCAATTTCATTTCTGCATTTCTAACTTATAGATTTACATTTTCTTTTTTAGAGGTAACCCTCTCTGCCGTCCAGGTCATTTACGGCAAATTTTTACATTTTTGCATTCTTTTGAGTCATTCGTTTTGTGCTAATTAAGGCCATATGTATATGTAAATGTATGTTTTGCGTGTTTTCTATGTAAATTTCGGCGGCCATGGTGGCGTAAACCGTCATCTACCAAACTTTAGTTCAAAACTAACTGCGGTACAAGCGACGCGACCCGGCGACAAAGGCACTCAGGCCATCTTATGCTCTGACCAACAAGAAATGTGCAGCAAGCTGGGAGCTCAGAGCCCCAGAGCAAAGTCCAAAAAATGTTCAAAATGATGGTCAGAATGTACAAGCCTTGCAAAATAGGCCAACAGACAAAAAAGCTACACAAAACTACTGCTTTGGACGCCCTCCAGCTTCGCAGCCCTTGCCGTGAAGCGGCAATCTCAGGCGTCGGAACCTCGAGCTCCCTCAGTGAGCCGGTGTCTCCTCCGAGGTGAGTCGACTCTCGCTCCAGACTCGCGGTCACTTTCATAAACAATAAATTGGCTCATGTCAATCAATTACAAGAAAAGTTGGAAAATCAAAAATTCAAAAATGAAATAGGCACGAGGTTCAATACGGCGGCCTCGACATAGACAAAGCGCCTCGGCGGCGGTAGCTCGCGGCCGGTTGGCCACCCTCACTGATACCACAAGCCAGGAAGCGCGACTTGCATTTCAAAAGAATTCTCAACAATCGAACAAACTCCATCAAATGTGTTCTTACGCGAAATTATACTGAGTTAGAGGCTCACCTCGAGATCGGAGTCTTTGCCGGTCGTCCGAGACCGACATCGAGTCACGGCTACGTCAAAGTCACGCAGCTCGGAGATCGTCGTCCTCCCGGTCGCGTCGGTGTACTCGAGGGTCTCGGGGTACTGCAGGGCTCGATGCACGCGCCTCGACCTCTGCAAAGTCAAGTGATCTCTCATTAACAGATGATCTTTCATCGTAGTTTTGAAAATCGAAGGAAGAGTAAAATATGCCCTGCATCTGGCCGATGCGCCGACCTCCCGTAGAAGGCACGGAGTAGTCCTCGCTCGGAAGAAGGAGGCGTCACCAGCGCGCCCGGCCAGTCCGCCTCCCTCTCGGCCTCGGAAGGCTCCCTAAACATCGTCTGGGAGGATCGATGGGAGCCGTCGACACGTCCAGGAAACAGCTGGCAGGCAGCGCTCGTCGAGTACCACACGGGACCCGTCGACGATCTCGGCCAGTGGCCTCGATCTGGGTCGAAGGACCTCGGCCACGAAAGGAGGCGCTCCGAGCGTACTCCGCCCGAGGTGCTGGGCACCCATTTGTGACAAGATAAACAAGGATCGTTCCTATGATCAATTAAAAAGAAGCGATATAAGAAGCGAGTGAATATAAGTAGGATATAAGTCGTCCCGGTGAAGAAGCGTTCCACGTCCGAAGTCGGTAGATGCAGTGAGAAAAACGCTTGCTCTTCGTCTGCATCACCCGATCTCACCCACGGGATAGGCGGCTACTCAGTGACTCGTCCTCTTGAGCGCGGGCCGGAAGTATGAGCCACTCAGCATATAAGCGATGTAGTGATGACGATCTTCGTATTTGATAAGGAAAATTAACTTTATTGGTCTAAGGAAGGTTCATACCTCCGGGTAGTGATCCCGAGTCGGCAGGCGCCGGGGAGAAGTCCGCCTCCGCCGACTCCGAGGCCGAACCATGAAAGCCCTCGTGAAGCGGATGAGGGACCTGTGAAACCAGTGAGTGACCGGTCCCAGCGCCTAGGGAACTCGAGGTCGAAAGGAAGGAAGAAGCTTCGTCGACGACCTCTCGCCCTTGTCTCAGAGAGTAAATCGAAGGCGAAACCACGAGCCACAAGCAGAGCCCTGCTGCTCGGTATGCACGGGGGGAGGAGGAGCAGTCTCCCTCCCGTCGATCGTCACGGTAGCCGGGATCTTTCCCGCAAAGTAGTCTCGAACGTAGGGCCGGGTATCAAGCCGAGCGCGCAGCCGACCTTCGGCGACGAGTTCGGCCGATCAATCTCCTCGCCTCGGCAGAGTCCACCCTACGTGGCGGGTCTCTGGCCCTCCACCTCCTCGGTCCACTTGCAGCGGACCGAGAAATCATGCCGTAATCCTCCAGAGTGACTCCCACCTCACCGAAAGGCATGTGAAACGTGGAAGTCGTGTCCCGAGAATCGGTCGAAAGCGCGGACCGAGGCTGAGAGTTAGCCGCATGACTTCCTCTTGCGCGATGTCCCTCCGAGGCACGCACCAAAGGACCGAGCGCTCCAGCGCTCGATCATAGCCCGGTCCTCCGCCGAAGCGGCCGCTCGTAGTGCTCCATCGCCATCGTGTATGGCAGAAACGACCTGATGTTCCGGCCTCCTATTGTGATTTGAAAAAAAAGCTATCTTTAGTTTTGAATGAAATTTGAAAGAGATGTGAACAAATGAATAAAAGAAGAAGGGTGATGAGTGGTGGATTCCTATTTACCAAGCTCTTCACCGTCACGTAGGGACGAGGTGACCCTCTGCGACCACACGACGGTGCCTACTCTCCCGAGTCTCGTGCCAGAGAGCTCCTCTCGGTGGCGACCTCTCTCGCCAACGTTGGCCCGTCTCGAGGCCTCCTCCTCCTCAGCGACCTCCTCCTCATGGACCTCGTCCCCGGCGACCATCACCGCGGCGGTGAAGGCCTGCTCCAAAACCTCCCTCAGACGATAACAGCGTCTATCTCCATAGGAGTCCTCCCGAGTAGAAGCCTCGTCACTGCACGATATTAAAGCAAATTTAGGCCGCGTCACGTGACGACAAGCCTTGGTTAAGGGATTTTCGAGCCTTCGGAAGCCCTGAAATCGCTCTTTTCTTGCCATCTTTGGCCCTATTCTCCTGACTTGATCACTCGTGTGGTAATTTGGGCCAAGTCGAGCCTAATTTGAAGCCTAGTTCCGGGTTCGAGTGAAATTTCGGCATCATTTCATTATAACGACGATTATACCACTAGAAAAGTGTCCTGAAAAATTTGTCACAAACCAAAATTCCGAGATGGTAGAAAGTTTACCCATCATTCAAGGATCCCGAATATCAAGTTTCGTCGCAAGTGGAGCAATCCTAAGGCTATTTTCAAGCGATTTACGGTTTAGGCTATAGCAAGCTAGTCTCAAAATTCACTCAAAGGCTCAAAACCAGTGAAAATTAGAGACAAATACATGGTTATGTTCCTTATATTACCAACTATCCATTTCTAACGTCAATTTGACGAGGCAAATGCATTTGGGGGAAAAGCCCCAAATTTTCGATCAATTGGGTCATAAACCCTAATTTTTCGACTCAAAATTGAGCAAATATAGACGATTAATGCAAGAATGAGACACATACCTCGATTAGTCATAATTAATGCAAGCTTTTGGATCAAACCTTGACGGAAATGGTGAAGATTTGAGAGAGAAATTGTGTAATTTGTGTTTCAAAATAATGAACATAAGCCTTTGATTATCGCGTTTTCTGCGAGAAATAACACTTTGGGGAATAGACGCGGCGGACGTGCGCCTCTTCAAGAGACGCAGACTCTTTCTCGCCTCTTCCTTGTATTCCCTCCATACGAATTTTCAAAAATTCGTTATGAGTTCGTTATTTGTGGGCCCATCTTTGGTGCGCCTCTTCCCAGATGCTATTTTATCCTTTTGGTCCGTTTGACGATTTTCTTTCATTAAGCCCGCATTTCCAAGCCAGACATCATCATTGTTGCATATTATTTATTTCTTCAAGACCTTTTGCTTATCGTAACGAGCATTTATCCCTCACAGAATTCGACATGCACCTTCATTATGTCCACGAGCGAGAGTAAGCGGGCGTCTTGTCCCTCTCAAGACATGAAGATTAACATCTACCTAGCGATTTCTCCTCGGCGATTCCCACTTGTGTCACTGCTATTTATAATATTTCTCGAAGACTACTGAGCAGTCTTCTTTCGGCGATTCCACGCTGTGTCCTGCTACTCGCAATTATTTCTCGAAGACTACCGAGCGAGATTTCTCCTCGGCGAGTTCCACTTTGTGTCCTGCTATTTATAATATTTCTCGAAGACTACCGGCGAGTCTTCTTCGGCGATTCCACTTTGTGTCACCGCTACTCGTAATTATTTCTCGAAGACTACTGACAGCGATTTCTCCTCGGCGGTTCACTTTGTATCCTGCTATTTATAATATTTCTCGAAGACTACCAAGCGAGTCTTCTTTCGACGATTCCCGCTGTGTCACTGCTACTCATAATTATTTCTCGAAGACTACCCAGCGACCTTCTTTCAGATTCCACTTTGTGTCCGCTACTCACCTTATTTTAGTCACCACTTTGTGATCTTCGTTCACGCCGCTCGGCTACCTCCGGAAGCATTTAGAAGAAGTCTCGGGTATGGTCTCTTTCTTATGGTGGCGAAGCCTCTTAAAGTCTAATGGACTTTAAGCGACCCTCCCCACGATGGTCGACAGGACTCTAAAATGTTCCCGACAGCCGAGGTCTTAGTTGAGACCCTAAACCGCCTGCGCGTCGCCATAATGCGTCGGTTTAATCTTGATTGACCTGATGGCTATCTTGTTTCGCCTTGTCCAAGCCTCGGTCAAAGTGGGAGCTCACGTAGATACCTCATTTTTGCACCTCGCAAACCACCGGTGATGATTGGGCGCGCATGTTTGCTGCGGCGGAGCGATTTGTAGCCGATTCGTAAGTTTATCGTCAAGTGATTGCTCAAATATTAATGTCTACCTCTTGGTTGTCATCTCACGATGCCCGATACGGTCGTTTTGTGATAATTAAATACATTTGGAGTAAGACCTAAACCGTCTTCATTTAAATGAAGTTAAATCCGTCAAATGTTACGGAATGTTAGGATATTTCTGTTCCATTTTATAAATCTTTTCATCTTTTGGTAAACAATTTCAATGTAATATTCACAAAGATATTAAGGAAAAACCAAATTATTCAATCCTACCATAACCAAACACGGAAATCTTTCTTCCGGGAGAAACCCCTTAGAGCAGAGATACGAGGCGGTGTTGCGCCTCTTCAAAGAGGCAACGTTGGGCTGTGCGCCTCTTCCAGGGCCCTTTTACGTAATTTTTATTATCTTTTTTTATATCTTTCCGAGATTCACTTCCAAGACTCTAAAGCCCTAATTCCTTCACGTGATTAGTATAAATAGGAGCCTTCGCTCCTCGTATTTCTCAACAGTGTCGCCCCTTCTCTTCTCGCTTTGCATTCTAGACTTTGTTCTTACTTTTTGGCGTCTACGTGCTTGAACATTAGACCGTAAGCTCGGATCCTTACAGGCCCCTCCGTTTGCAATACCGCAATTTGACCACTCCTGATCAATCAGCAATTAATCTAATCGTTTTCCTCTTAGGGCACTTTCGTTACATTCGCGTGCGAGCATCTGTCCCGATATCTTAGTCCTTCGTTTTACGTCGAATATGTAAATACGGTGTAAATCTCTTTTAATTATTGTTTTTAATTTTGTAATCATTAATGTAAAGGTTTAAATCCAATGATACCAATTAAAGGGTTTCTAAAACCGCTGGCACTGCCACTACGGTTTTGAGGAATAAGCGTCGAGAAAGGGCCGACAGGCTAGCTGCGCCTCTTGAGCGCGATTCTAAGCATAACCCGTGGTATCGCGATTTCACACTTCCTTTCTTCTTCATAAATCCTCGCAATTACGTCTTGTTTTATTAGGTATTCGATTGTTTTCTGACCAATTCTTTGTTATAATAACATGATGATCTCCTTATGTATATTGTTTCATCATTCATTAACCGCGTTTAATTCGTCTTCAATCGACAATCATATAATCTCATATTATTAGGTTTTCGTCATTAAATTCAATGGGGATTATGGAAATTGATTTGTTCATATTGATTCACGGAATTCGTCTTTGTTCTTTAATCGTCTTTTGTCATATTCATCGCATTCATCATTAATTCGTTATTAATTCATCTTGTATTTATTTTAGTCAATTAATTTATTAGTTGCTAATATCGTTTTCACTCTTGTAATTAACGATACATCTTAATTAAAGTCTAAATGCATGTTTCTGTTTTACCATTTGACCATTAATCATATGCCAATTAATAACATATTAATCACTTCATAAGAGTAGATAATTTCGTCAATCATTAAATTTACCCGATTGATAATATGACCACAGCGATTAAACTACGGCTGAGTCGGTCGAGCAGACGGCTGGTTCTTCGCTGCTGAAAGGCAGCATTCTATTGCTTTATTCCGAGTTAGTGTGTCCACAGACTTCTTTCTTTTATTCCTTAATTCTTAAATCATCCGTTCGTTAATTTGTTCCATTGTAATTATTGTAATTTCATTATTGCATTTTCCTTTTTGTCTTTATCATTATTTCTTGTATCATTTGTATGTTTTCACATGTAATTGAGCATTAAATCCTACTTGACCCAATTGTTTGCTAAATTAATTGTCTCATGTGACTTAGCTCTAATTCTCATGTTAGGATTAAAACTTGGATGTTGCATTGCATGCATATAATCGACGATATATCAAGTACGAATAACTTCCTAATCATTAGTAGAGGCTATCGAGGCGGGCGGGATTAGGTGTTCGATCAAAGAGCTTCCTAATACGTACCCTCACCCCTTACTCCGGGATCTCGTGAACACCGTGTTCATTGGCATCCACGAGTCATTCTGAACATAGAATGCTAAGAGTAACGAGTTCTTAGTGTTCATGTCTCTACTTTGTGTCTTGACATGAAATACGAGGTATTGACGGTTCCAATTTCCCACAAAAATTGGTGGCGACTCCATACAAAAATGCAAACGCTTCTCTCTTTCCTCCCAAGCGCCCCGTGGCCCCCGGTGTCCACGGTTTGGCGACTCCGCTGGGGATAATACACTTACGTGTAGCCAAGGGTGAAACTTGAACAAGGTTAGGAATAGTTTGTACAAGATAATTGTTTTCCTAACTCGGTCTTCCTAGAAAATTTATTTGACCTTCAAAGCCCTTACCCTGTTGACCAATCAAGGTCCATCCGTCTAAACGGTCCAATTCTTATTTAGGCTAAGGATGGATAGCGATTGACGCCATACCATGGTACTTACTTTGTTTGTATCGAGGACTTTTTCTACTTGAGAAATGGACTAGGAATCGGCCTTACTCTTGTTTTGATGCGAGCCTCTCCACAACTTGGGTTTGATGGTTCCGGTATTGCCCAACCCACCTTTTTTATTAAACCCTAAATACATTGACATCAATTTATGATGCTTGTATAAATGTTTGTACCTTACGTGATCACCATTTCTAAGCAAAACCATGACGATTTTCAAAAAATCAAAACCCTTTTCTTAATCAATTAAATAAGGCCTTCCGTTGTATGAAATCAAATTGGCTTCACATCAGTTTTGTGGTATCAAATTGGACCTGTGACCGTTCAAACCTCGCCCAGTACATACTACCTTTACACCTATAGTTGACTAGGACATTTCAAAAATCGTGCTCTTTGAAACTCATAACTGCGAGTAAGCGCGCTGACTTACCGAGTCGAACATTTCTTCTTTTTTGCCAGTGTTGGTAGAATGGTCGATCGTTTTGATTGATGCGTCGATCTCTTATCCGAGTTTTGAAGATATGCGGATCCCGGTGAAAATGACATCCGCAACTGAAGATAGTAATCAAATCTAACCGCTCAGCCCAAATAAATTCTTGAGGCCAAGTCTGGCAGCCTTGAGCTCCGCCCGAAATCCCAGTATCGCACGAAGTGAGGAAGGTTGCCTCCTCGCTAAAGTGAGTACACGGTGGCTAAAAAATAGTGAGATCCAGGGTAAATCCTCTCATGGGATTCACCTGTGGGTAGAAGAAGACTCACGTGCTTAGAGGAGCAATTGATGTACCTTAAGAGGATGACATTTATAGGAGAACAATCGTGAGGAGTATGAGGTCGTCCAATTCCAGGTGCCAGCAACTTCAATATGACGGATGTCCCTAAATTCAAGGGCATGAGCCACTTTGAACCACATCAGGTGCCTTGAAAGATTACATGTCTATCAAAGGCATCAACCCGAGATGTTCTTAAGGATCTTTCCTTCATCTCTTGACACCATCCAAAAATGGTTACTCCTTAGATCTGGAAAGGTCGCTACTTGGGAAGATCGTGTCGAGTTTCTAAAACAATATGCGGATAATCAGGAGATCCAAGTTAACATCGCACTCTCGAGGTTCTTACACGAAATGACAAAGAAAGGATTCGCGACTTCTAAGTAGGTGGAGGAGACTAGTACTTGACTAGTTGAGCACTTTGATGGAGGCTACCCTTGTGGGAAAGTTTGTGGATAATCTCAAACCCATCTATGCCAATCATTTGAATACAAAATATCAAAACTTTTAGGACTTAGCAAGTATTAAGGACAAGGATTGAAGATGACATCATCAAGGACTCTTGTCAAAGCGGTGATCTCGGAGATACCAAGAGTTAAACAAGTCGTTCATACGGCTCCACTAGCAAGGCAAAGTAAGTTAACCTTCTTGAGCCATCAAGAAAGCTACCCCAAAAATTCACAAATCTTGGGGACACTTACTCAAGCGCTCTAAAAAGTTAATTGAAACCAAGGTAAACTCCGACCCATTGGACCTACTCCGAGCAAAAATCAGTCCAGGCGAGAATGAAAATTTCATGAATACCATAAGGCAAGAACACGACACAGAAAAATGCTACAAGTTGAAAAAATGTGTTAAAGACATGATTGAAGATGGTGACTTCGATACCACGGAGCCCATTGACAACACTCCGAGAATCCTCTTGGAGTTCTAGTGATCCACTGATAGTTAATCTACCTTAGATTGCTCACACCTCATTTTCTCTAATCAAAAATAAAATTTATGCAATCGAGGAGATCATGAAGGCTCTACTCTACTATCTCCACACCATTTTAAAACTTCAATCACATGGACCAGGGGAGTGTGGATGAGCCAGGTTTGGGAATTAGAGAATGTGGTGACTAACACACATGATCCAGCGCTGTGACGAAAAGAACATGTGCCACTAATCTTCTCTTTCGAAAATGCCACTATGCAAGAAATAGTCACAGTAGTTGATAAACTAGTGGACCGATCATCATCGACTAAAGATGATATCATGAGAATGAAGGAATAGCATAATCAATGGGGTTTGAAATTTGTGATGATGATGAGGAGCCAGTACCTAGAACTGGCTTCCACTAGTCGAAGAAATAGTCAAAATGGGCGAAGACCAAGATGTGGACCACCTAACTGGGTCGGAAGTAGTCCATATCGAGCACTACTCAAAATAAGGTCAATAGCGTCATCACGCAGGTAATAGCGAAGATGACTCACGATCATTGCTCGACAATTCACGAGAAGAAATAATTGATCTTTGATGCAACGATTATTATGACTCATTCCCACATCGCCAAGCACCTATGAGCTTTGGCCAAACTTCATCTGGCGCATAACTCCACTCCAGGGATGTAGTCAACTTGGTCTTCGAATCACCAAAAGCTAAGTAATCCTGTTGTTTTTCTCAGGAATGAAAGATTTGCACCTTTTGGCGCTAGTCGCATTGTGATTTGGCTCTGCATCTAACGTCATTTTCACAAGAAGAATGTGCCAGTAGCAATACTGTAGATGATGGCTCGCAGGTCAACGTCACCCTGTCAGCGCATGAAGCTGGGCATGGAAAGTCGTGGGATTGGACCTACCAGTCAGTGTGCGTGCATATGATGGTGCACGGACGAAGGTGGTAGGACTTGTCCAACCTAACCATAGCCATGGCCAATTGAGCGAAGGTTAACTTCCCAAATGGTGGACATGACTTCGCCAATACTCTAGGATGGCCTTGGTTCCACGCTTCAGCGTGATTCACTCTTCATCAAAGATCAAAATCCGAGCTAAATGGTAAAGTAGTGAGCGATCGCCGTCGCACCCATCTAGGCAATAATCGAAAAGCGTCGAACAATCAAGTTGGATCCCGTAAGCGGGCAGGGGCACGAAGCGTGGCGTCATAGAAGTGAGTTGGCGCCCATCTATGGTCCCTACTCCAACTTGGTGATGCGACCCATGCACTCAAAAGCCGGGATACTTCCTGGAATGCCTTTGAACCCTACCGAAATACCTTGCTCCTCTGAGGAGGCAGCTCGAAGAGGATACCACTTGGACTAGGTACAAACCCCTGAAAGAGGGAGGTTCTCGAAATGCCATGGAGTAAAAGCCAGTAAGCCGCCCAGGAGTCAAATCGACCTATCTCCACTACTTTATTCGTTACTTTGTTGAAGAGTAGACTCTTTCTGATTTCCGAGCCTTAGCACTATCTTGAGAGAAACTGGCACGAATCGAGATCTTTCCGTTACCGCTACGCTCCCTCGACAGTTCTGCAATCGAAACCGTCCAAACGCCTTGCCAAACCGAACAGGCTGTTAGCCTATTGTTTGGAGAAGATCGATTTGTTAGGGCGCGTGAGATGAGATCATTACCATGATGCATGACGTCGCTAACCCAGCGTTAATCCACGAAATAACGCAGAAGGCATTGAAAGGATGGAAAATCAATCAGTGGACAGCCAATCGAGGAAGACTCTTGGCTCATCTCACCAGCAGAGAGAAAGGAGAGATGTTCAAGGAGAACCTTGACGATGTAGGTTAAAGTGAGGTGGTCAGTCGGGTGCAGAGAAGTCTTTGAAATTACCTCCACATGCGTCATCCATCCACTTTTGATTCTACTGGCTTAAAGCCAAGGTAGTCACGATAGTTCGGAAATGCCCTTGTCCTTCTGCGCCCTTGACCATGGATCGGTTGGCTTCTTTGTTTCAACTTTACTCAAACTTTAATATGGGTCATTGATTAACGCCACTTGTTATCTTGAGTGCAATTAAATTTCACGATAAATCGGAGGATGACCAAGACCAGGACTCGATTGAAATGCCTCCCGTAGCGAAAGAAATGTTGCGGGAAGGGGAAGGGGACATTAATAGAGGACACCGAACCCATCAATGTAGGAACCGAACTAGAACCCGAGAACTTAGGATAGGGACTACCTTGAGCTCTCTTAGAAAAAGTAGTTGTAAGACCTCTAAAGATTCAAAGATGTTTTAACCAGGTCCTACAAAGACATGCGAGGATCGGCAGGATATCGCCGAACATAAATCAAATTAAGCCAGGTTTGAACACATAAAGCGACTTAATGAATGAGAGCGGAGATGGGCTCTGAGGTAGGAAAATCGATAAGCCAATTCTGGTAGGAGTTCATCAAAGTTCAGGTATTCCCAGTGGTGTGACATAGTACCGTTGGATGGGAGAAGTCAGTGTTTGTGTTGATTTACAGGGACTTGAACAAAGCAAGTCAGATGACTTATACCTCGTCGACATATTGGTGAATGATCTGCAGACCACGCATTCTTATCCTTCATGGATGGGTATGCGAGTTATAATCAAATCAAAATGGCCATGGAAGATATCATGGGCCGCATTCGTCACTCGATAGGAACCTGTTGCTATACGGTCATCTGGGTTTGGATTGATCAACAGCCGGGACTATGTCGACGCACCCTGTGACTACACTCTTCATGACATGATGCACAAAGTTGGGGTATACGTGTAGATGACATGATTGTCAAGTCAAGGGAAGAGAGGGCATTGCAGACCTTCGCAAGTTCTTCGCAGACTACGAAAGTACAACATGAGGGTCGATCCTCGGAAATGCACATTCGGGGTAACATCGGGTAAGCTCACGGGATACGTCGTTAGTCGAAGGGTATAGAAATAGACCCTTCCAAAATCAAAGCTCGATCAAATACCTGACCTCAAACAGAAAAAGAGAAGTCGGAGGCTTCCCGGGAAAAGTGCGTGTATATAAGTCGATTCATATCAAAACTTCCCCGATGATTTGCGAGCCTATCTTGAGCTAAGAAAGCAGACCACACCATGTGGGATGATGATTGTCAAAGCATTGACAGATAAAGAGATATTGGCTAAACCACCAGTTATCATGCCACCACAACGAGATCAACCTCTTGGTTTATATCTCCACCTGATGGCAAAACGACCATGGGTGCCATGTTGCTCAAGCTGTAGGAAGTGAAGAAAGAGCTATGCCTTAGTAAGAAAATTCTTGGAGTACGGTCTGAAATACTCGCAAATCGAAAAGACATGCCTCGCTCTTGTGTGGACGACGAAGAAGGTGCGCCATGCATGTTGCTTCTAAATTCAAGATATACTCAAATGGATCGGTGAAATATCTCTTCGAAACCGTCTCAGCTGACGGTACTGTAACGAATGGACCACGATGCTCTCAGATTCGACCACAAATACGTTCCACTTAAAAGTTATTAAAAGGGTGGCCAGTCGTCCAGGGTTCTTCGAGAAAATCCATCAATAGCGCCTGAAGCGATGAACGCTTGGTCATTTCCCGCAGGGATATACTCCAGGCTGATGCTTAGTTTGAGACCTTTACTTCCATGGAGCATCAAACTTAAGAGGGATTTGGAATAGGATGTTGCTCATTTCTCCTGAAAGCGAGCATACACCAATTCTTATCAGGCTCGACCCGAGGTGACAAACAACGGCAGTCTGACTTGTCTCGTTTGGACTCTGGCGGCGGTGAGCTTAGGCATTAAAAACCTCCCGTGGTAGGAGGTTCATCAGCGATCATCAACCAAGTTACGGAGATCTTGGAAAATTAAGGCGAAAGCCTCGCACCTTATCTAGCCGAGATAGACCAAGTTGCCCAATTCTTTGATCACGTAACCTACCTACACTACCTCGGGAAGAAAATCAATTTGCGGGGCAGCTCTTGCAAACTTGAATCTTTGATTAATATCTTAGGATCACATGATAAAATGCCTTTATCATCGAGCCAGTGGGATCGAAACTATCTAAATCACGATGAAGAAATCGCGCGGGAACCACGGTTCAAGGCAATCTGAACTTCAAGCTTAATGGCACCGTCCAGGATATGGACAAGGAGAGCAACGTGCTATACGCCTCTCGCCCAAATACGTTCTCATACGAGATTATACAAAAGAACACCTCTTGGTGTAATCTTACGTTACTTGATCATTCACGCGGTAGCGAAGGTGATGGAAGAAGTCCACGACGGAGAATGCGGTCCTCGCGCCAAGGTGGGCCAGCTGATGCAAGAAAATCACTGCGTTTGGGGTATTGGACCACGATGAATCAGGTGCATCAAATATGTAAAGGCATTGCCATAGTGCCAAATCTTGAGAATGTACAACATGTCCCTCCTTCATTGCTCTATACAATGACATCTCCTTGGCCTTTTTCCGCTTGGGGAATTGACATAATCGGGAAGATAACCTGGCGGAACGGGAGTTGTTTCATCCCCCAATTGACTATTTCACCAAATGGGTAGAAACGGCTTCCTACACTAGTCTTACGGCTAAAAACGTGGCAAAGTTCATACAAAACAACATCATCTGTCGATATGGTTGCCACATGAGATCATTAGTGATAATGGATCACATTTCCAAGGCGAAACTGCGGTTTGCTAGCCAAATACAAAGGTAGGCATCACCACTCTTTGCCATATAGACCATGACTAACGAGCGCGGTAGGCGTGCAAGAATGTTGTCACGATTCTCGAAAAATGATTGACATTATAGAGATTGGCAAGCAGATACCCTTTGCTTTGTCCAGGATCTAGTACATCATTAGGACACCCACCCAGGGCTACTCTTCAGCTACATTGACCTCGGCATGGAAGGCACATACAACCGGTCGAGCTAGAGATACCATCCTTGCGTATTTTACTCGAGAGTCAAATCCGGGAGCCCAGGTTGGAAGAGGGGATAGATATGAAGAACTCATCCTCCTGGATGAGCGTGACTACTGGCGCACGCAATGTCCAAACATATCAAGCACGTATCAAATAACTTTCAACAAAGGTTGGCGAAGAAACATTAAAAGAGAAGGAGACTTAGTACTTAAATCGGTTAGACTCATACTGTTATCGACCAGGAAAAATTCAAACCTAATGGGCGGACCATTTTCTGGTGAAAATCCAAGCCTCCAGAGTGCGGTTAGAATCACGGACCTGATGGGGAATGATTTTCCAACCCTGACAACCGGCTTGACTAAACGATCTATCTTAGACAAGGCAAAATGCGCTCGCGTAACCCCTTAATATTAAACTCTTTGTGGCACTAAATAAGCATTACAGCAGTACAAATAAGCTAATGTCACTATGCTCTTGCATTTTGTGAATTGTCATCCTCTCGTATCATCAATAAACTAAATTTGCAGCCGAGTAAGCAAAAGCTCATGCTTATTTTCTAAAGATTATTCTGAACCCTTGCTTAGAACAATTATTCTTTTTACATTTCCTCAGACTATGCATGAAAGTTTGATTTCATTTTTTTTTTTAAGTGAATGCGTGAGGCGAATCCTTCACGAGTTCAACCGTTATATCTAAAGTGTAAATGAAGGACATTTGCATTGGCGTTTGGAATTAAACCAAGAATAATAAATGAAAATCTGGCGGTTTTATAACCATTTAACCTTTTTATTCTCATTCATTTTCTAATAATAATAGTACTTTATAATAAATTAGAATAGAGGCTAGGATCTAAGCCCCCCACTCTTTTTATTCAACAATAAATAATAATAATAATCAAATAATAAATAAAGATTCAAATTTATTCCTCTGTCTTCCCCTTGCCCTTGTGAACTGTATGCATGTTTCTTGTCCCGACCCTCGTGCAGACGGCTCTTGCGCCACTTAGGACCTAATCCTGCTTGCAGTCTTTCCTAGAACTGGGCTTTTTCATTCTTGCCAATCACCATTTTCCCACGACAAAGAGTAGTCTTTGGTTTCTTGAAGGATGAACAACTTGAAATCGGCTTCTTCTCCTCTCCTTTTTCTTTCTACCTCGAACCTTGTAGTCAGCGGGCTCGCTAGCCTCAATCTCGCTCTTCGGAGTAATGGCCTTTCTCCATCAGCAAATAATCCCGACACCCACAGGCATTGGCAGGAAAACAAAACCATGTTTCTTTGGGCCCGTTTAATGGCCCCTCTCTTCGGCTCTCAGTCAGTAGCGCCATGCAGCGATCTAACGGGGCCAGTGTCAGGTTTAAGGATTATGCATTTCGGTGACATGTAGTCGGCCTTTGGGAAGATGCGCACCGCAAACTCAATCCAGGAATGGAGATAGTGGGATCCAAGAAGACACTCCCGGTGGCCGGATTTGAAGTGCCACCACGAGTGCACCCACCCCTAATCAGGCCATCAATCGCTCTTGATTTGTTCTTCCGGTAATCAGGACGGTAAAGTCACCATGTACAACCTGACCTCGTCCTCATGTAATCGGCGGGCGCGATAGGAAAGCACATGAGTGAGCTCGATCAATAGGAGCGTTCATAAGCAAACCACAAAAGCGGGTATTAGACATTAAAACAAAAAAAAAAGCAGAAAAAAGCAAAAATAAAAAAAAAAAAAAAAAAAAAAAAAAAAAAAAGAAAACAAAAAAATTGTCTTTTACACCAAAATAGCGGACTTCCAAATCTAATGAGATCACGGTTAGCTTTCCTATTATCGATCTGAAAGAATCTCTCTAAGCACAAACAAGAGCCAGGCTCTACTGTGACTCCATTTTACTCAAACAAGGCCCGAGAAGGCAGGATTCGCCTCTCAAGTCTTCATCAACATACATGGAAGACATACACATGCAACAATAAAGCAAAATGCCCCTCACTTTATGACATGAAAGCAGTGAGGTCGGCCACTGTTGATAATTGATCGATACATGATCGACATTCTGCGCCTTTAAAGAGAGTAACTGGAAACGGTCCACCTCAAGTCTAGTCAACGGCAGTCTCTATGCTCTTGTACCCTTGCGAAAGTAGAAGGAATGGCGGCCCGTGTTAGGTCAGCATGACAACGGCAATTTCTTCGGGAAATGGGCGAAAATCAGCACTCCAGGACGCAAAAACATGGTAATTAAGGTCCCAATAGTGAGACAAGCATCCAAGAGCGGTTTAACAACAGTAAGTTTTAAACTCAACAATGACCAAAATTATAGAGCCGTATCATGTTTCTCCATGTTGAAAAATTGGTTGGTCCGTTCCTTCAAGCGAATCTCAGTATTCGATAGCAGTGAAATTTATTTTGGGAATTTTATGCAATTAGGCGAAGGAAGGAGGAAGATTTGTGTGAATAAAAGCTCCATCGATTCTATTTATACTAATTTCTGTTTTACAAAACTCCGTCGAGGCTTGAACACCTTGAAGCAGTAGCGATTTTCTTGCTCTCTTGAGGAGCGGCTCATCTTTGCAGCCTCTTCCTCAACTTCCTTCTGTAATTTTCACGTTGGATCTTTCTAATTCCATGACGAATAATTTCCTATTCTCAGGTTATTATTTTGGTAAATACGTGAAGAAGATTACCATGTTTGATTTCCTAATTTAAGACACGCATTTAGTGACTTATCGGCATTTTTGTCATTTATCACACTTGTATATTTTCATTTGAAATAATTTTCATTTTAATTCATCATTTAGGAATAATTTTACGTTTAATTCATTCTAAATTTTACATTTCTAGCTAATTCATTTATTTTTTAGAAAATAGTTAGCAGTTCTAGAGATTTCAACGTGTATATATTATAATTTCCAATTCGATTTCATTTACTGTTCCAACCTAGATTTACTGTTTTGCTCTTTTTGAGTACTTATACCAAATAGTCATTTCCGTAGGAATTTTTGCATTTTTTACATTCTTTGAGTCATTCGTTTTGACTAATTAAATATTATGTATAGCATAAATATATGTTCACGTGTTTCCCATAAATTTAGCGTATGGCGGTAATGGCAAAATCCATACAGAGCACCATTCAAAACTAACACAAATTGTAGCATAACCAGTAGCCAAAGGCACTCGAGGCCATCTTATATACCAGCAAGAGAAATGTGCACAGCAGGAGGCTCTGGAGCCCCAAACAGAGTCAAAATGTTCAAAATGATGAGTCAGATGTACTATGGCTGCAATAAATCGTCGACAAGCAAAAAGCTACACAACACTACGCTGCAAGAAACCAGGCGCTACTGCAGCCCTTGCTTTGCACAGAAGCGGCAATCTCGAACGTCCGAGCTCAAGGCTCCCTCGTGCGGGCTGTCTCCTCCAGGGGCCAAGAGTCGACTCTCGCTCCAGCTCGCGGTCACCTACAAGCGATAAATTGGCTCATGTCGATCAATTCTGAAAAGTTGGAAAATCAAAATTCAAAAATGAAATAGGCACAAGGTTCACACACAGCGGCCTCGACGCGCAAACAGCGCCTCGGCAGCGATACGCTGAAGCGGTTGGCCACCCTCACAGTACCACAAGCAGAGAAAGCATACACTGCATTTCGAAAAATTCTCGACAGCGATAGCAAACTCCATGAATCATGTGTTCTTACACGAAATTATACAAGTTAGAGGCTCTTCTCCAGAATCGGATGCTTTGATCGTCCGGAGGCTGACGCTCCGGTCACCAGCTACGTCAAAGTCGCGCGGCTCGAAGATCGTCGTCCTCACGTCGCGTCGGTGTACTCGGGGTCTCGGGGTACTCTGGGGGCTCGATGCCAGACGCCTCGACCTCTGCAATGTCAGTATCTCTCGTTGTAGATGATCTTTCATCGTAAGTTTTTAAAATCGAGGAAGAGTAAAATATGCTCGCCACTACGAGCGGTCGCCTGACCTCCCGTGAGAGACGGCAGAGTAGTCCTCGCCGAGGAAGAGGAGGCGTCACCTGGCATCGGCGCGGTCGCCTCCCTCTCGACCTCGAAGGCTCCTGAAGCATCAGTGCGGGATGATCGGTGGGGCCAATCGTACCCGTCGAAACACAGCAGAACAAGCGCTGCCATGAAGTACCGCGAGACCGTCACAGAGTCATCCGCGTGCTCAGCTGCGGAGTCGCAGGACCTCGTACGCCGCGAAAGAGGCGCCCGGCGTGCACCTCCGCCGAGAATGCGGGCACCCACTGGCGACAAGATAAACGAGGATCATTCAGGTGATCGATTAAAGGCGATATAGAAGCGAGTGAATATAAGTAGGATACTTACGTGTCCAGGTGAAGAGCGTTCACATCCAGCGGTGACACGTGAGAAAGCGCTTGCTCTTGCGTCTGCGTCACCAGTCCTCCACCCTGCGGATGGGCTACCTCTCCGGCGGCTCCGAGTGCTGCGGGCGCAGGGCAGGAAATAGAGTACACCCGCACCGCAGAAACGGTGTGATCGATTTGGAGTCTTTACAGCAATTTGATAAGGAAAGGAATTAACTGCAGTGAGGAAGGTTCATCACCTCGGCGGTAGTCCCGGGTCGCGGCGCCGAGGAGAAGTCCCTTCTCCGTCCCGACTCCGACGAACCATGGCCCTGCACCAGGCGGATGAGGGCCGCAGAACCAGCCGGTGACCCGGTCCTCGGCCCTAGGGAACTCGGGTCGAAGGAAGGAAGAAGCTTCGTCGACCCTCTCGCCTCTCAGGCCTACGTCAGAAGACAGAGAAACCACCGAGGCCACACGTGAGCCTGCTCAGCTTGCGGTACGGGGGAGGGCGAAGTCTCCCTCCCGTCCCGATGTGCCGATCAACAGGGGATCTTTCGCCCAAGTAGTCTCGAACGTGAGGCCCGGAAGGTGCCGGGCAGCCACGCTGCGGCGGCCGGCGACAGTTCAGTGATCAATCTCCTCACCTCGGCTGAGTCCACCCTCGCGCGCGAGTCTCAAGCCTCAGCTCTCCTCGGTCACACGCGCGGACGAAATCATGCGTAATCCTCGGGTGACTCAGCCTCGCAGAAGGCATGCGCAGAACGTGATCGTGTCCCGAGATCGGTCGAGCGCGGACCGGGCTAAGGTGTAGCCGTGGCTCCTCTTCGCGATGTCCCTCGGGCGCTGCACGAAGAGGCCAGAGCGCTCCACGCTCGATCATGGCCGGTCCTCACACGCAGCGTGCATACGTAGTTGTATGCATCGTATGGCAGAAACGACACGATGTTCCCGGCCTCCTATTGTGTTCGAAGCAAAGCTATCTTTAGTTTTGAATGAAATTTGAAAGAGATGTGAACAAATGAATAAAGAGAAGGGTGATGAGTAGTGAATTCAATTTACAAACTCTTCGCGTCACTGTAGAGACGGGTGACCCTCTGCGACCCACAACGGTGCCTACTCTCCCCGAAGTCTCGGCCCACGCGAGGCTTCCTCTCGGTGACGACCTCCTCGCCCAGCGGTAGCCGCGTCTCGAGGCCTCCTCCTCCTCAGCCTCCTCTCGTGGACCTCGTCCCCGGCGGACCATCACCGCCGGCGGTGAAGGCACGCTCCAAAGCCTCTCGGCGATGCAGCGTCTATCTCTCATGGGGTCACTCCCAGCAGGCAAGCCTCGTCAACCCCTGCTCGATATTAAAGAAAATTTAGGCGCGTCGTGACGGCGAAGCCTTGGTTAAGGGGATTTTTCGAGCCTTGGAAGCCACGAAATCGCTCTTTCTGCATCTTCAGCTATTCTCATAACCCGATCACTCATGTGGTAATTTGGGCCAGTCAAGCTAATTGAAGCTAGTTCGGGTTAGGATCGAAATTTGCAGACATTTCATTATAACATGCGATTATGCCACTACAGAAAAGTGTCTGAAAAGGCGTCACAAACCAAAATTCCGAGATGGTAGAAAGTTTACCCATCATTCAAGGATCCCAAATATCAAGTTTCATCGCAAATGGGCAATCCTAAAGCTATTTTCAAAGCGATTTACGGTTTAGTTTGTAAAGCTTCTCTCTAAAAGTCACTCAGAAGGCTTTCAAAAACTCAGCTGAGAAATTAGAGGACAAATACATAGTTTATGTTCTTATATTACCAACTATCCAATTTCTAACGTCAATTTGTGACAGGCAAATGCATTTGGGGAAAAGCCCCGATTTTTGATCAATTAGGTGCGTAAGCCCTAGTTTTTTGACTAGAATTGAGGCGAATATGACAATTAATACGAGAATGAAGACCATACCTCGATTAGTCATAATTAATGCAAGCTTTGGATTTTCAGACACATGTGGAAATGGTGAATATTTGAGAGAGAAATTGTGTAATTTGTATTTTGAAATAATGAACATAAGCCTTTGATTATCGCGTTTTCACGAAATAACACTTTGGGGAATAGGCGGGCGGTACTGCGCCTCTTCCTAAGAGACGCTGACTCTTGCTTTGCGCCTCTTCCTTGTGTTCCCTCCCTGCGAATTTTCAAGAATTCGATGTGAGTTCGGTGTTGTGTGGGCCCGTCAATAGTGCCGCCTCTTCCCAGATGCTTATTTTATCCTTTTGGTTCGGTTGACGATTTTCTTTCATTCTAAGCCCGCATTTCCAGGCTTGACATCGAGGCCCATTGCATATTATTTATTTCTTCCCAGAGACCTTTTTGTATGCATAGCGAGCATTTATCCCTTCACGAGAATTGACATGCCTTCATTATGTCTATTGAGGAAGTAAGCTGGACGTCTTTGTCCTACCGAGGCAGCGAAGATTAACATCTACTGTGATTTCTCCTCGCGAGTTCAAGCCCTGTGTCTGCTATTTATAATATTTCTCGAAGACTACCAACGTCTTCTTTGCGATTCCACTTTGTGTCTGTACTGCAATTATTTCTCGAAGACTACCCAACGATTTCTCCTCAGTTCACTTTTATGTCCTGCTATTTATAATATTTCTCAAGGCTACAGCCTTGATCTTCTTCGTGATTCCGCTTTGTGTCTGTTACTCATGATTATTTCTCGAGACTATAAACGACCTTCTTTCGGCGGTTCCCATAAAGAAACAACATTTATTATAAATAGTTTAACGAATAGTTACAATCCATGAAACCAACTAAAAGTGCGATACATTATTCTCAAACGATTGTCTAATCCGAAAAGTAAATAAACTAAAGGCTACAAAGGAAGACTCCTATCATCATGTCGTGGCATCCCACTATCCCAAGTACTCATCTCAATAACTGCTCAATATCTGCTCACCATCCCCGAATGGATCACCGCAGTTTACAAAACAACACCGGGTCGATGATAATCACACAATCAATATAGATAACAATAATAAGATAAACAGACAAATTAAGCGTCACACACACACACACACACACAAATTCCCACCATCTCAATCCCGACTGTCCACTGGACCCAGCCACCGCTGGGGGACCGCAGCCGTTCCCACCTAAGCCCCGCTCATCATACCGGGGCGATAACCTGTCCCATTAATGTGCACATCCCCTTCCGTGGCGAGTTCCACGAAGGGCGAAACTAGGGCGTGAAGCCACTCCCCGCAAGTTTCTCCACTCAGTAGAAACGCATCTCGAGAACCATCAACAAAGAATCACAACCATAAACACAATACAATCATCATATCAAACAACCAAATACAACACATCACCAATATCCCATTATGGGACTAATGCGAGTAGAAATCCTACCCGGAAAGCACAACAAGATGCAGACGGTATCAACAGCTGAGTCAAAAAGCCTCTTCTACGAACCCTCCTCCTATCATATAACACATAGAGGCTACACATCACATACTACACACAAAACCCCCAATCTCTAAATTAGGGTTTAACCAAACTTAACAAAACACTATAAAAATTATATTAAAAGCTTACCCTCGACGCAAGGAACTCAACGACACGAATTACGACAAGAACGACCGTCTCGAACTCCGGAATTGCTAAGGATGCGATTAGGAAGATGAATCTGTTGCTTTCTCTCTTAAACAGGTTTTAGGTTTTGTAAAAGTGATTTAAAACAATGACGACTATGTTTAAATACCTTAATCGCATAATTAACAAAACCCGAGAAAACTCCCCGTAAAACCCGACACTCGATCGAGTACCCAAGGTACTCGATCGAGTACCCTCCTACTCGATCGAGTACCCCACTACTCGATCGAGTACCCAACAGTCGAAACTATTTTATTTCGCAACTTACCCTTACTCGACAGAGTAAGGGCTACTCGATAGAGTACCCCAAGACTTATAAATACGGAGTATTACAGTCTTCCCTCCTTAAAAGGAACTTCGTCCCCGAAGTTCAAACCACTACCAAACAAAGGTACTCCCACAACATTCCCGACTCAAAAGCCAAACAAAATTTTAACATAACATAAAACATGATACTAACCCAACTCATCCCGACAAACATACCGACACTACCTATAAAAGGTGTATAAAACTCTTAAAACTTCTCGCGATCATCTCCTACCCCCTAAAAGAAACAAGGTTACGTCCCGGTAACCATACATACCTAATCAAAAAGGAAAGGGTAACGCTCTTTCATGATATCCTCTGCCTCCCATGTAGCTTCCTCAGTCTCGTGGTTAGACCAAAGGATCTTAAGCAAAACTGTCTCACCACTCCTAGTCTTCCTAACCTTTCGGTCTAGAATCTGCGCTAGGCACCTCCGGATATGATAAAGACTCATCTAGCTCTAAGCTCTCTGCCTCCAACACATGTGACGGGTCACTCACATACTTCCGCAGCTGCGATACATGAAACACATTATGCACTCTCTCTAACGCAGCTGGTAAAGCCAAACGGTAAGCAACTTCCCCAACTCGCTCTAAGATCTCATAAGGCCCTATAAACTTCTGACTTAGCTTGCCTTTCTTCCCAAATCTCATAACTCCACGCATCGGAGACACTTTCAGAAGAACCTTGTCCCCAACTTGAAACTCTATGTCCCGACGATGTAGATCTGCATAACTCTTTTGTCGATCCTGGGCTGCTCTCATCCGTTCCCTGATCATCTTAATCTGTTCCACCATCTCATGCACCATCTCTGGTCCTAAAGCCACTGCCTCAGCACTGTCGTCCCAACAGATTGGACTCCTACATCTCCTCCCATACAAAGCCTCAAACGGTGCCATACCAATACTGGTGTGATAGCTGCTGTTGTAAGAAAACTCTATCAAGTCCAACCTCTGCTCCCAGCTACCACCAAAATCCATCACACAAGCTCGCAACATATCCTCAAGAGTCTTGATCGTTCTCTCAGTCTGCCCGTCTGTCGCAGGATGAAATGCTGTACTCATCTTCAAAGTTGTCCCCAACGATTCCTGCAACTCCTTCCAAAACCTCGATATAAACCTCGCATCTCTGTCAGACACTATGTCCTTAGGGACTCCATGTAACTTAAGCATGTTCTTTCGATAGGCCATAGCCAATTGTGCCTTAGTCCATGTATCTTTCATTAGAACAAAGTGAGCTGACTTGGTCAGACGATCCACTATCACCCAAATCATGTTGTTACCTTGTTGACTCTTAGGCAAACCCACAATGAAATCCATGGAAATGGATTCCCACTTCCACTCATGCACCTCTAAAGACTGAATCTTACCTTGTGGTCTTCTCTGTTCCCCTTTAACTCTCGGCATGTCAAACAACGGGACACAAACTCAATTTGTCTCTTTCTTCATCCCAGGCCACCAAAACGTTTTCTTCAAATCCTTGTATAGCTTGTCTCCACCTGGATGAACTGAATATGGTGTGCAATGCGCCTCTGTCATGATCGTCTTTTTCAACTCCTCATCGTTAGGAACACACCACCTACCATCAAACCTCAAACTACCATCTGTATGAATAGAAAACCGGGACACTGTCCCTTTCTCTACTCCACTCTCCCACTCAACTATCTTAGGATCCAAAGCACCTTATTCCGAATATCATCATAAAACTCCATATGTCTTTGTCATATCACCCATGGCATCTCCTTTCTGCATCATATGTATCCCAAAGCTCGCTACCTCATCCCTCGGCCTCATCAAAGATAGAGTCAGTACACAAGAATGTACACTCTTCCTACTCAAAGCATCAGCAACAACATTGGCCTTCCCTTCATGGTAGATGATTTCCATGTCGTAGTCGCCAATCAACTCCATCCACCTCCTCTGTCTCATGTTCAACTCCTTCCGCGTGAAGATATACTTAAGACTCTTGTGATCAGAAAATACCTTAAAGATTGCTCCATAAAGGTAATGTCTCCAAATCTTGAGAGAAAACACCACTGCACCCAACTCCAGATCATGGGTAGGGTAGTTCTCCTCATAAGGCTTCAATTGCCTAGAAGCATAGGCAATCACTTTACCATTCTGCATCAACACACATCCCAGCCCATTCTTCGAGGCATCTGTATAAACTCGAAATTCTCGCTCCCTTCAGGCAGTGCTAGGACAGGAGCTGTGGTCAAACGCTCCTTTAATGTCTGGAACGCCGTCTCACAACTCTCATCCCAACGAAACCTGTTCTCTTTCCTCATCAACGCTGTCATCGGTCTAGCTATCTTGGAGAAATCTTTCACGAACCGTCTATAGTATCCAGCTAAACCCAAGAAACTCCTAACCTCAGCAACATTCTTCGGTGCTTCCCACTTTGTCACTGCCTCAATCTTCGTCAGATCCACAGCTACCCCATCTTTAGAGATCACATGCCCCAGAAAAGCAACTTTCTCTAACCAGAACTCACACTTGGACAGCTTAGCATACAACTCATGATCCCTCAAAGTCTGCAACACGATCCTCAGATGCTCCTCATGCTCCTCCTTAGTCTTAGAGTAGACTAAGATATCATCGATAAACACTACTACAAACTGGTCCAAGAACGTACAAGATTCTATTCATCAAATCCATAAACACTGCCGGCGCATTAGACAAACCAAACGGCATCACCACATACTCATAATGGCCATACCTCGACGTGAAAGTTGTCTTTGGTATGTCCACCTCTCTAATCTTCACCTGATGGTACCCCGACCTCAAATCAATCTTAGAAAAGACTGTTGCACCGCTCAACTGATCAAACAGGTCATCTATCCTTGGCAAAGGATACTTGTTCTTTATCGTCACACGGTTCAGCTCCCTGTAATCTATGCATAGCCTCAAACGACTCCCATCTTTCTTCTTCACGAAAAGAACTGGTGCTCCCCAAGGCGATACACTTGGTCTAATGTATCCCTTCTCTATCAAATCATCCAACTGCTTCCTAAGTTCCTCCATCTCCTTAGGACCCATACGGTACGGTGCCTTAGAGATTGGCCCCGTCCCGGCTTCAACTCAACGGTGAAGTCTATCTCCTCTTCGGTGGCAACCCCGAATCTCCTCACGGAAAAACATCTGCAAACTCTCCCACCACTCGGTATCTCATCAATCGTCGGAATCTCTATCCGGTCATCTCTCACATGGCACAAGATCAAAGGACATCCCTTCCTCGGATAAGACTTCAAGGTAATAATTGCAAATCAACTTAACTTTGGGTTTGACTAGAAACCCACGGTAAGACACACTAACACCCTTTGGACCTCTTAAGGACACTTTCTTTTGATGACAGTCTATCTTAGCTTTATACTTTCCTAACCAATCCATCCCAACTATCATCTCAAAACCGTTAAAAGGAAACTCTAGCAAGTCTACAGGGAAATCAACTTGCCCAACTATCAAATATACAACTCTAAACAATCTCCCACACGATACAGACTCACCCGAAGGTATGAAAACTTGCTCACTAACAGACTCATATACTCTCAAACCCAACTGTTTTACATGACTCGAAGACACAAACGACTGAGAAGCCCCCGAATCAAACAAAACAAAGGTAGGAACACCATTAACAAGAAATGTACCGGTGATAACATGCGCATCTTCCTCAGCTGCTTTCTTCTCCATCATGAATAACTTGCCACTGGTCTTCTGCCCACCTCCCCGGACAAGATCTGGGCCGATGCGGTCGGCTTAGCACCCGACCCTTGATTGTTGTTGTTGTTCGTCGGTGTTTTCGATAAAATTACCGCCGTTGCGGTTGCCTCCACTCTGTAACTCGACTTCCCCGGTTTGGCCATGATCCAGCCCGGTCCTCGTTGCTCGCGGCTCTGTGCGGTCTCTGAAAAGATCCTGGTGCACTCGTGCACTCATGTCTCTTGTGGCCTACACCACCACAACCAAAGCAGGTCACTCCCCAACTATTGCTCACACTCCCACGGCCACGCCCAAAGGAAGCCCCAAAGATCAACCCGACCCGGAAAACTCCTTAGACTGATTGTGGTTGCCTTTCTTGTAATTAGATTGGCCACCACCCTCGCTCTCGGACTTCCTCTTCTCACCACCAGGACCTCTCTCCGAGCCATCTCCACCAACCTCTCCGCTCTCCCAGCCCTCTCATAAGCTTCCTTAACATCTGTAAGGATCCCCACGGGTAACTTATCCATAATCGTGGTAGTCAACCCTCTTTCAAACCTCAATGCCGGGTTCTCCTCACTCAAACCCATATCCTCAAAGATACCTGACTTCTCATTGAACTGTCACGTAGTACTCGGCTCACCGACATCTCGTGGTCATCTTAAACTTATCAAACTCTTCCCTCAACTTACTCCTTACATGCTCCGCATTTAACCGCTTCCTCACAGCCCTACGAAACTCCTCCCAAGGTATAGCAGGTAAGCCTTGGTTGGTGTATATCTCCTTAGCACTCACCTTCACCGAATCCCACCACTTGCCTGCCGCCTCCCTCGGATAGAACGCAGCATGTTCCACTCTCATCTCATCCGGACAATGAACCAAGTCTAAGATGTTCTCCATCTCTCTCACCAACTATCAAGCGCATTAGGCTCCCAACTCCCTTGTACTCTTTCGGGTTAAACCTCGCAATATAGAGGCCGATTTTAGAATGATCAACCTCCTTCTCCTTATTCTTATCCTTGTCCTCATTCACTCTCTTCAGGGTCTCAGTAAGAGCATCCTGGTGCTCTAACATCTTAACGATGTCATCCATGGTCATAAGCTCAGCTCTCGCATACAAAGCAGTTCTCTTGGGCGGCATCTTGAAGCTATATAAGAAAGGGTAAACATAAACACACGTACTAAACCTCAAAACACGAAAACACGATGCCCAGAACCCACTCGATCGAGTTCCCAAACACACTCGATCGAGTAGCAATCTGCTACTCGATCGAGTGCCCCACGTGCTCGATCGAGTACCCAAACTCCGAGAACCAAACAGACCTTCCGATCTCTTACCTACTCGATCGAGTATCTAGGCTACTCGATCGAGTGACCCCCTACTCGATCGAGTACCCCTAGTTACTCGATCGAGTGCCCCAAAACTCGATTCTGGACTCAAAATCGCCAAAAACCCACCCGATCGAGTCAGTCTCACTCGATCGAGTAACACTAATTCGTAAGAGCTACCCGCATGTTACGTCATATGCTAACATGTTAAACTTTATAAATCACATATTATATCATAACAATCATGCTACACATCTTTTCTATATCTACGAGATCATTTCATCATGCTATTAATTGCCACGTTGTAAAACATTCAACATGTTATCATTTCATCAACAGTTTCTATACATCATCACTTTTCTTTCACCTTCTCAACTTCCAACTTCGAACATCCAACAATCAACACATTCCATCACATTTGTAAACAAGTTAACCAAACACACATACGACTCGACAAACACTTCCCCCATGTGACCGGTTCAAAGTTGTAGGGCGACCCCCGCGACTTTAGGACGTCTCCCAAGCCTTTGCACTAGCTCCTACAACTTTTACCCCGGTTCATTTTAATTGACTCCCTATGTTCATTAAGTTCATTAGTTACAGTTTCGGGATCGTCGCTCGATACCATTTGTAACACCCCCATACTCAAGTGCCTTACCAGACCACTCGGTATGAAGACATTACCATCTCGGTTACCCGAGGCAATGATAATCAAACAACAATAAAGAAACAACATTTATTATAAATAGTTTAACGAATAGTTACAATCCATGAAACCAACTAAAAGTGCGATACATTATTCTCAAACGATCGTCTAATCGAAAAGTAAATAAACTAAAGGCTACGCTGGAAGACTCCTATCATCATGTCGTGGCATCCCATTTATCCCAAGTACTCATCTTAATACCTGCTCAATATCTGCTCACCATCTCCGAATGGATCACCGCAGGTTTACAAAACAACACCGGGGTCAGTACTAATCACACAATCAATATAGATAACAATAATAAGATAAACAGATACAAATGAATCACACACACACACACACACACCACCAATTCCCACCATCTCAATCCCGACTGTCCACCGGACCCGCCACGCGGGGGGACCGCAGCCCGTTCCCACCTAAGCCCCGCTCATCATACCGAGCGATAACCCTGTCCCATTAATGTGCACATCCCCTTCCGTGGCGAGTTCCACGAAGGGCGAAACTAGGGCGTGAAGCCACTCCCGCAAGTGACTCTACTCAGCCGAGAACGCATCTCGAGAACCATCAACAGCAATCACAACCACAAACACAATACAATCATCATATCAAACAACCAAATACAACACATCACCAATATCCCATTATGGGACTAATACTGAGTAGGAAATCCTACCTGGAAAGCACAACAGTACAGACGGTATCAACAGCTGAGTCAAAAAGCCTCTTCTACGAACCTTCCTCCTATCATATAACACATAGAGGCTACACATCACATACTACACACAAAACCCCCAATCTCTAAATTAGGGTTTAACCAAACTTAACAAAACACTATAAAAATTATATTAAAAGCTTACCCTCGACGCAAGGAACTCAACGACACGAATTACGACAAGAACTGACCGTCTGAACTCCGGGAATTGCTAAGGATGCGATTAGGAAGATGAACTGATTGCTTTCTCTCTTAAACAGGGTTTTAGGTTTTGTAAAAGTGATTTAAAACAATGACGACTATGTTTAAATACCTTAATCGCATAATTAACAAAACCCGAGAAAACTCCCCGTAAAACCGGACACTCGATCGAGTACCCAAGGTACTCGATCGAGTACCCCCTTACTCGATCGAGTACCCCAGCTACTCGATCGAGTACCCAACAGGTCAGAAACTATTTTATTTCGCAACTTACCCTTACTCGACAGAGTAAGGGCTACTCGATAGAGTACCCCAAGACTTATAAATACGGAGTATTACATTGGCGATGTGGGAATGAGCTTGCTACTAATTGCCAGACTGAAAGATCAGCCTTTGTCTTCTGTAATTGCTTGAGCAAATGATCAGTGGAGTCATCTTCGTTGTCATTGGGTATGATGACGTTGGTTGGACCATTTTGAGTAGTGCTTTGATATGGACGACCCGAACGAGTTAGGTGGTCCACATCTTGGTCTTCACCATTTTGGACTATTTCTTTGACTAGGGAGTTTTCAATGAGATATTCGTCCTCATCATCGTCGGCCCAAACTCCATTGATTGCAGCTAGTTCCCTCATTCTCATGATGTCATCTTCTAGTCGTATGATTTGGTCGACTAGTTTATCAACTACGGTGACTATTTCTTGCATAGTAGCATTTTGAGAGAAGATTAGTGGCACATGTTCTTCGGGTGTTGCGTTGGGATTGCGTAAAGTCGTCACCACATTTTCTAAGTCCCAAACTTGCCTATCTACACTCCTTGCCCATGTGGTGAAGTCGGAAATGGTAGGGGAGATGGTAGAGTAGAACCCTTCATTCTCGATTGCATGAATTTCATTTTCGATTGGAGAAATGAGGTGTGAGCAATCTAAGGTAGATTCATCACTTGTGATCACTAGAACTCCAAGAGGATTCTGAGTGTTGTTGGGTTTACCTCCCGGTGGTATTGGCCATCGACCATCTTCAATCATGTCTTGAAGCACGTTTTTCAGCTTGTAGCATTTTTCTGTGTCATGCCCCTTGCCCCTATGGTATTCACAGTACGAATTCTCGTCCCAGAACTTGGACTTCCTTTCGGGTTCGGGAGTAGGTCCAATGGGTTGGAGTTTGCCTTGCTTCATTAGCCTTTTTAGAGCGTTGGAGTAAGTGTCCCCAAGGTTTGTGAATTTCCTTGGTGGGGTACTTTTCTTGGATGGCTCGAGAAGGTTAACTTCATCGGTCTTGCTAGTAGAGCCGTATGAACGACTTGTGGAACCTTGATAACCTCGACCTACCGTTTTGGACAAGAGTCCTTTACGGATGTCATCTTCAATCCTTGTCCCTAGTACGGTTAAGTCCTTGAAAGTTTTGATGTTTTGGTATCTTAAATGATTGGCATAGATGGGTTTGAGATTATCCACAAACTTCTCCACAAGAGTAGCCTCATCCGGGCGTTCAACTAGTTGAGTGCTAGTCTTCCTCCACCTACTTAGGAAGTCGGTGAATCCTTCTTTGTCATTTTAGGTAAGAACCTCTAGAGTACGCATGTTTACTTGGATCTCGGCATTATCCGCATATTGTTTAGAGAACTCGATTGCGGCATCTTCCCAAGTAGCGACCTTCTTGTGATCTAAAGAGTAGAACCATTGCCTCGGGATGGTGTCAAGAGATGAAGGAAAGATCCTTAAGAACATCTCGGGTTTGATGCCTTTGATAGACATGTAATCCTTGAAGGCACGGATGTGGTTCAAAGGGTTCTCGTGTCCCTTGAACTTAGGGATATCCGTCATATTAAAGTTAGTTGGCAATTTGGAATTGACGGCCTCATACTTGCGATTGTTCTCCCTATAAATGTCATCACCCTTAAGGTACATCAATTGCTCCTCTAAGTATTGAAGTCTTTTCTCAGCTACAGTCATCCCCATGAGAGGATTTTCATCCTTGGATTCATTGTCAGAGTCACGTAGTACTTCACTTTCATGAGGAGGCAACCTTCCCTCTACGGCATAGATACGACCCTCGATGAGCTCAAGGCGGTCATAGGTTTGTTCTTGGGTAGCTTGCATTTGGGCTAGCGCGGCTAGGATTCGATCATTACCATCTTGAAGTTGGTGGAGATTTGTTTCATCACTTGATCTCGGCATCTTGAAAACTGGATAAGAGATCGGCGACGAATCAAAACACGATCGACCATTCTAACACACTTGCTAAAAGAGGAAATGTTTTGACTCGTGAAGTGGGTGTGTGCCACTTGTGTTGAGTGAGCTTTGAAGAAAGACAAGGTTTTTTTTGAAAATGTGTGTCCTAGTCAACTATAGTGTAGTTGTAGGAGTGGACTCGAAGTGAGGTTTTGAAATGGGCTTGTGGCCCAAATTTTAACACGACAAACGGACAGAGTTTTGACCGGATTTTGCGCTAATTAAAGCCTATTTCGAAATTTTTGTTTTGAAAGTGGGTTTTGATTTTTTTTTTTGAAAAATCGTCATGGTTTTGTTTAGAAGTGGTGATCACGTAAGGTATACACATTTATACAAGCATTATAACGGGATGTTGAGTGCATTTAAAAGGGTTTTGGTTTAAAGGGTGGGTTGCCATACCGAACCATCAAACCTGAAGTCTGTGGAGAGGCTCGTACCAAACAAGAGTATTAGGAAGCTCTTTTGATCGAACACCTAATCCCGCCCGCCTCGATAGCGGCCTCTACTAATGATTAGGGAAGTTATTCGTACTTGATATATTTTCGATTATATGCATGCAATGCAACATCCAAGTTTTAATCCTAGCATGTGAGAATTAATACTAAGTCGGTGAACAATTAATTAGCATACAATTGGGTCGAAGTAGGATTTAATGTTCAATTACATGTGAAAACATACAAATGATAAAAGGAATGCAATAAACATAAATTACAATAATGAAAATTACAATAATTACAATGGAATAGGCGATTTATGTCGAAAATACTTTTAAAACGGATGATTTGAGAAAAGGAAGGAATAAAAGAAATAAATTAACGAACAGGAATTAGCGTGATATTACGGTCAATAGTTAGTTAATATGTAAACTAATTAAACTAGGTCAAGGCAGAAACGGAGTTCAGGGACAGAACTCAGCCAGGAACAGGCGCACCAGAGCTGCGTCCTTTGGAATAGGCGCAGCAGACGCTGCGTCTGTTCCTTGGCTCAGTTCTGGTTGTGAAGCCGTAATTGCAAGTCGTTAATGTTAATTGGTGATTTAATGATCAATTGGTATTATTTACTCGGATGGAAGTGATTAGTAGGTTATTTAACATATGAATGGGTCGTGAAAACAGTAAAACATGAATGAGATGAAATTGAACGAATTAACATAAGATGGATTAATGATAGAAGTGAAAAATATTAATGAGTGAACAAATTAAATCAATTAATTAAGTAGGATACAATGGATTAATGACGAATATGACAAAAGACAGGTGAAAACTATATCAAAGACGAATTCCAGAAACCCAATATTGACGAATTGAATCTCTACAATCCGGAATTGAATTTAATGACGAAAACCCGCAAATATTGATTACTTGGGATTTAAGTCGGATTTAAATAATTAAAACATATTAAAGATGATGAATAAAATATACATATGCTATCATGACGGAGAATTAACAAACAAACAAAACGAATAGAGGAATTTGGGACGAATAATAGAGGACGAACGAAGAAGAAAGGAAGCAGGAACTGCGGCAGCCTCACGAAGAGGCGCAGCAGGAACTGCGCTCCTTCAAAGAGGCGCAGCATTTGCTGCGTCCTTTCTCGACGGTTATCTACTGGAAATCCGTAAAAAGAGGTTTTTTGAGCATGGTTTTAGAAATCGGTTTTAAGAGGTATTTTCGACATAAACCTTACAACTGTGATACAATAAATACAATAAATAAATAAGGATTATACACCCTCAGACTTACATGTTGACGAAACGAGAAGGACTAAGATATCGATTAGTGATGCTCGACGCGAATGCAAAGAAAGTGCCCTCGTAGGAGGAAAACGATTAAGTTAATTAAGTTTATTAATGTGTAGTTGGTCAAATTGGTCGGTCATGCAAACGGGGAGGCTGGTACTCAGAAGGATCCGAGCTTACGTGGTCGAAAGTTCAAGCACGTAGACGCCAAAAAGTAAGAACAAATTCTAGAATGCAAAGGGAGAAGAGAAGGGCGGACACTCGCGTGAGAAATATGAGGAGCGAAGGCTCCTATTTATACTAATCACGTGGAGGAATTAGGGTTTCGGAGACTCTTTGGAAGTGAATCTCAGAAAGATATGAAAAAGATATGAGAAATACGCAGAAAAGGGCCTGGGAAGAGGCGCAGCGATCAGCCACGTCTCTTGGAAGAGGCGCAAAGACTGCCGCGTTGCGTCTGTTCCCAAGGGGTTTCCTCCTGCGGAAGAAAGATTTCCGTGTTTGAGTTATGGTAGGACGGAAATAATTCGGTTTTCCTTAATATCTTATGTGAATATTACGGGAAATTGTATACCAAAAGATAAAATTTATGAAATATGGAATAGAAATATCCGGAATATTCCAGAACATTCTGACTCGGGATTTAACGGTTATCAGAAAATGGAGACGGTTTTAGGCCCGGACTCCGAATGTACTCTAATTACTGTCAAAACGACCGTATCGGGACGTAGATGACAACTAAGAGGTAGACATTAATATTTGAGCAATCACTTGACGATAATCTTACGAATTGTCACAAATCGTTCCGCGTACCAAACATGCGGCCCAATCATCACCGGGTGGTTTGCGGGAGGTGCAGAAATGAGGTATCTACACATATTCGAGTAGTGCATTAAACCGTCTTATATATAGCCAATCCATGCACGCATATAAAAAACACGTTATAGTCATCATCGGGTGGTTTTTGGAAGGTGCAGATACTGGGTATCTACAGCGTTGAACTTCATTTAAGGGGCTTAATCGTCATTTAAGCCCTTAATTAACCTAATCCTTGTACTTAGTATAAATACTCCTTTGTAGTAGGAGATTAAAAAGAAGTCTATTAGAGATTAGAGAAAGACTAGACATCAATTAGCTTAATTACACTTTAATCCTTCCTTTATTATTGTTCAAGAATTCTTAGATCTAGTTGGGTAATTGAAGATTATTTGGGTTTTTATTGGAGAATTGACAACTCTTCGTCATCAATCAAAATTTTCTTTTATTATTCTTTCCTTTCCATTTGCTCATCTTAAGATTGGTATAATTTCTTTACTCCTTACTTAATTATTGCTTATGGCTTTACTCTTCCATCATGTTTATACTTGTTAAAATGATTGACACCATTGTTAACATGTTTTCCATGATAATGAGTGAGTAGTTCCCTAACTAGGGTTAGTGGGGGAATAGAGGAGTTAATCATGGAGTAGATCTATACTTAATAAGTTCATATGAATGCTTGCTTGTTGTAATTTCAACTTATGCACATGTTATGCTTGATGAAATGCTTGATTGACAACAAGACTTGTAAGATATAAACTAACTCAAGGCTTGTTAGACCATGCATATAGTTGAATAGAGAAAACAAAGTCGATGTAGGTGTTGTAAATTTTTGATCAACTCGGCTCCGAGACCTAAGTCTCCCTAAGAATTGTAAGATATAAACTAACTCGATTCCATTACAACAATAATTGCTTGCATCTATGTAACTTATTTATGTGATCTCATCATGATTCCCCTTTGAACCCATGACACCCTAGTGTTTTTAATCAATTGTTTACAACTCTATTTGCTTACTTTGCTTTTCTTTCATTTATTTACTTTTTCTTTGTTAAGTAGTTTAAATTACAAATCTCAACCTCGACCCAAATTGTGACACTAAGACATAGCTATTTACAACCGATAAGTCAATACAATACCCATCCCTTGAGATCCGACCTCTACTTACCGCTCTACTAAGAGTAGTTTGTTGAGATTATAACTATTGTTTGAGGGCGTAGAATAGACGACAATTCTAGAGCTACATCATTAACTCGTGTTCGGTGTTCAAAAGACGGAAACTAACTGTATTTCCCTTCACATCTGATAGGATGTCCCAACCTAATGAAAGATAAATACCCTAGACATAAATGAATGTAGTAATAGGGGTCGAACACAAGGAGACGGGAGTTGCTATACAAGTTGTTATGGGATGAATTCTATCAAGGTCGGTTATCGAATGGTTTGTTTGGGTTTATGAAACAATAATAAAAAGGAAGAGTCTAGGGAGGTCGGGTCACACATGTAAATTATGTAAATGCTCAAGTTAAACATAGCAGTTGATAATATCGTTAGTTGTTTAGGTCTTATGACAACCACCTCTCGGCCTTATTGTCAACCATAGAACGGGTCCTAACGAGCTCTCGCTATGGCTAGGTCGGTCTATTAAAACATGCTTAGTCTAATTCATTTTCGTGCCTCTCGACTTATGAAAATGAATTAACAAATTTAATCTAAGATAGTGGCCAACAATCAAAGACTAACAAAACAATACAAGCATGTTAAAGAAACAATGAATTGATATTTAAACATCCTATTTCACAGTTACAAATACTACTCATGCATGGCTTCCTTAATCCCTAGATTAGTGAATTACTCATGCATAATGAAAACTAATCTAATGACAAATGATATAATAAATATGAACATACTAACTATTAATGTAAATGATAAATGAATAACAAAACAATACTAGAAATAAGATTACCTTAACAATTGAAAATGAACATGGAAATGAAGAACAAGATAGAAATAACTTGAAGATGAACTTGTAATATAAATTTAAATGCTTAAAGGAATTTGTTTATAACAATAAGGAAATGCTAAAGAGAAATCTAAACTACATTTTATTCTGAAAACTAAGACTAAAGCGTATGAAAAAGTCTACGTAAGTGTGTGGATACAACACCCTTTATATAGGACCAAAGGGAGTAACGTAAACGGGCTAGCAAATAAAGGGGCACCCCGTTCGGGGACACCCCACCCCGATCGGGGTGTTCTTGGTCGTTTATCTTAATTCCGTCTTTAATTTGCAAAGGGAATCCAATGTGGGCTATTAACTTGTCTTTAATCCTCCGGTTGAATGCTCATATGGAATCAAAATGGCATCCTAGGCTCCTTGCTCTCAACTTCTTTATGGGCTTCATTTTATTTATCTTTGTACATCGACCCATTTGGATATCTTCATGCTCGGGTTTCTTATTTCTTCCCAAAATGCCCTTATACTTCTCGGAACCCCCTTACATGGTCAAGACTTGCTCTCATTAGCCTCGTGAACTTGGGTAATTGCTAATTTGACGGAAAAAAGCTATCAACGGCTTCATTTCCTACAAAATGCATTGAATACAAGCAAAAACACCTAGAATACGGAATTAGCTCACAAACACAATAATAGAAGTGTAATAATCAAATAAACCGAGCTAAAATAAGGGGTTAAACTATATATAAAATAGACATATCACACTCCCCCAAGCTAAACCCTTACTTGTCCTCAAGCAAGCACACAATATCATGTATGACAAGGACAAGGGTACGAACAACAATCATCTCATCCAAATGCAATTCCCGTCAAGTAACTCTAAAGCACAAAGAATCAAATCCCGAAACAACACGGGCATAGGGAAAATGCAACAACATGGATGAGATTTTCACGACGGCATAGCACAAAGGACTTCACATGGATATTTTGAATCTTGCATGATCTTATATGACATTGGGCTCCTCACGGGAAAACACTCACACTCATATTATGAATCGGGCAAATATATGTGAATGTGACACTCTCCTATCTACGACTCAAGAGAATGCGCCTGCAATATAGTATGGTAGACATTCCAAATCAACAAGATAATGCTAATCATGATCAAATATGCACAAGAAAAGAAGCCAAGAATAAAGAAGAAGGCTAGGGGAAATAGGTAAGAAAGTGGACAAATGTTTTTGGTCATGTGGAACTAATGTCAAGCTAGTAACTAACCAAAAAGTGCAAGGACACTTATTCCGACCTCAACCTTTCCCAAGCAATAAGAACTAGAGTCAAAAGCAGCATAATGACTCATTTTGCATCCCCCCTACTACTAAGAGAATAAAAATTCTCTTAGTTTACCCTCCAAAAGGCATCTAGCTAAATAAGGTAACAAATAAAAAAATCATTACATTATTATCTTTTCAATTAATATTGTAACACCCCCATACTCCAAGTGCCTTACCAGGACCACTCAGGTATAAGGATGCTACCATCTCGGTTACCCGAGGCAATGATAATCATCAGACAATAACAAAACAACGCTTAAATAGTATAACTTTAGTGAAAGGTTACAATCCGAAGCCAAATACCAAAATATGAATACAAGTTCTCAAAACCAACTGTCTAATCAGCTAAATGAAATGTTTATTAAACTACTAAAGCTACAGCGGAAGACTTCTATTATCAGACGGTGGCACATCCCAGCTATCCCATGTAACTCGACTCATACCTGCTCAATAACTGCTCACCATCCCCGAATGGATCACCACGAAAAACATTAAACGGGGTCAGTACTAATCACACAATTTATATAAACCAACAACACAGTAAACAAGCAGCTCAAACGTCACACACACAATCACACCCACTCCAATCAATCTCCGTCACCGACTGTCCACTGGACCAGCCCTGTTAGTGGGGGACCGCAGCCGTACCCACCAAATCCCCGCTCATCATACCGAGCGATAACCTTGTCCCATTAATATGCACATCCCCTCCCGTGGCGGGTTCCACGGAGGGCGAAACTAGGGCGTGAAGCCACTCCCGCAAGTGACTCCACTTAGCCGAGAACGCATCTCAAGAACCAGAGACAAACAATCACAACCATTAACCAGCAATCAAAACCAACAACTGTCACAATACGAATACGATAATATTCAACAATCACAAAACACCAACAATGCATTATGGGACTAATACTGAGTAGGGAAAACCCTACCTGGAAAGCAACACTATCAGACGGTCTCACAGCTGATATCAAAAGGCTTCCTCTATGAATCCTCCTCCTAGCATACAAACATATAATCACTACCAATCACGAAATACAAAAAAATCCCCAAATCCCAATATTAGGGTTTAACCAACTTTAACGAAATACTATAAAAACGGTACGTAGATATTACCCTCGACGCAAGGATCACAAAGGTATAAAGAAAGGTAAAATCTGGCCTTCCAAGCTCCGGGATTTGCCAACAATGCGATTGATGCGAAGAACGTAGTTGATTTCTCTTTTTGAAAGCAATTAGGTTTTAAAAGTGTTTAAAGAAAAGTGACGGAAGTAATTATATACTTAATCGCATTATTAACAAAACCCGACAAATCATCACCCCGTAAACCGGCTACTCGATCGAGTAGCTGAGGTACTCGATCGAGTGCCCCCTTACTCGATCGAGTATCAAAGTTACTCGATCGAGTACCCAATAGGTCAGAAACTATTTTTAAAACGCAACACACCCTTACTCGACAGAGTAAGGCCTACTCGATAGAGTACCCAGAGACTCATAAAACCGTAGTATTACAGTCTTCCCTCCTTAAAAAGAACTTCGTCCCCGAAGTTCAAACCACAACAAAACAAAGACACATACTACAACACTCCCGACTCAACAACCAAAACAAAACTCAACATAAAACATGTTACTAACCCAAACTCAACCCGACTCAACCACAACAAACATACCGACACAACATAGAAAGGGTATAAAAACTCTTAAAAACTCTTCGCGATCATCTCCTACCCCCCTAAAAGAAACAAGGTTACGTCCTCGTAACCATACATACCTGATCAAAAAGGAAAGGGTAACGCTCTCTCATGGCCTCCTCTGCCTCCCATGTAGCTTCCTCAGTCTCGTGGTTAGACCAAAGGATCTTAAGCAAAACTGTCTCACCACTCCTAGTCTTCCTAACCTTCCGGTCAAGAATCTGCTTAGGGACCTCAAGATATGATAAGGACTCATCTAGCTCTAAGCTCTCTGCCTCTAACATATATGACGGGTCACTCACATACTTCCGCAGCTGAGATACATGAAACACATTATGCACTCTCTCTAACGCAGCTGGTAAAGCCAGACGATATGCAACCTCTCCAACCCGCTCTAAGATCTCATAAGGCCCGATGAACTTCTGACTCAGCTTGCCTTTCTTCCCAACTCTCATAACCCCACGCATAGGAGACACTTTCAGAAGAACCTTGTCCCCAACCTAAAACTCTATATCCCGGCGATGTAGATCTGCATAACTCTTTTGCCTATCCTGAGCTGCTCTCATCCGTTCCGTGATCATCTTAATTTGTTCAACCATCTCATGCACCATCTCTGGTCCTAGAACCACTGCCTCAGCACTGTCAACCCAACAAATCGGACTCCTACATCTCCTCCCATATAAAGCCTCAAACGGTGCCATGCCAATACTAGTGTGATAGCTGTTGTTGTAAGAAAACTCTATCAAATCCAACCTCTGTTCCCAGCTACCACCAAAGTCCATCACACAAACTCGTAACATATCCTCAAGAGTCTTGATCGTTCTCTCAGTCTGACGGTCTGTCGCAGGATGAAATGCTGTACTCATCTTCAAAGTTGTTCCCAAAGATTCCTGCAACTCTTTCCAAAACCTTGAGATAAACCTTGCATCTCTGTCAGACAATATGTCCTTAGGGACTCCATGTAACTTAAGCACATTCTTTCGATAAACCATAGCTAATTGTGCTTTAGTCCATGTATCTTTCATTGGCACAAAGTGAGCTGACTTGGTCAGTCGATCCACTATTACCCATATCATGTTGTTACCCTGTTGACTCTTTGGCAAACCCACGATAAAATCCATAGAAATGGATTCCCACTTCCACTCAGGTACCTCTAAAGACTGAATCTTACCTTGTGGTCGTCGTTGTTCCCCTTTAACTCTCTGGCATGTCAAACAACGGGCCACAAACTCGGCTGTTTCTTTCTTCATCCCAGGCCACCAAAACGTGTTCTTTAAATCCTTGTACATCTTGTCACCACCTGGATGTACTGAATACGGTGTATAATGTGCCTCTGTCATGATAGTCTTTTTCAGCTCCTCATCATTAGGGACACACCACCTACCATCAAACCTCAAACTACCATCTGTATGAATAGAGAATCGAGACACTGTCCCTTTCTCTACTCCAGCTCTCCACTCAACTATCTTAGGATCCAACGCCTATTTACCTCGAATATCATCATAAAGACCAGGCTGTACTGTCAAATCTCCCACGGCATCCCCTCTCTGCATCATATGTATCCCAAACCTCTCCACCCCATCTCTCAACCTCATCAAAGATAGAGCTGTACACAAAGAATGCACACTCTTCCTACTCAAAGCATCTACAACAACATTGGCTTTCCCTTCATGGTAGATAATATCCATGTTATAATCGCCAATCAGCTTCACCCACGTCCTCTGTCTCATGTTCAACTCCTTTTGAGTGAAGATGTACTTGAGACTCTTGTGATCCGAAAATACCTTAAAGGTCGCCCCATAAAGGTAATGTCTCCATATCTTGAGAGCAAACACCACTGCACCCAACTCCAGATCATGTGTAGGTTAGTTCTCCTCATACGGCTTCAATTGCCTAGAAGCATAGGCAATCACCTTACCGTTCTGCATCAACACACATCCCAACCCATTCTTTGAGGCATCTGTATAAACCTCAAAGTTCTCGATCCCTTCAGGCAATGCTAAGATAGGAGCTGTGGTCAAACGCTCCTTTAATGTTTGGAACGCCGTCTCACAACTCTCATCCCAACGAAACCTGTTCTCTTTCCTCATCAACGCTGTCATAGGTCTAGAAATCTTGGAGAAATCTTTCACGAACCGTCTGTAGTATCCAGCTAAACCCAAGAAACTCCTGATCTCAGCAACATTCTTTGGCGCTTCCCACTTTGTCACTGCCTCAATCTTTGCCGGATCCACAGCTACTCCCTCCTTAGAGATCACATGCCCCAGAAAAGCAACTTTCTCTAACCAGAACTCACACTTGGACAGCTTAGCATATATCTCATGCTCCCTCAAAGTCTGCAACACAATCCTCAGATGTTCCTCATGCTCCTCCTTAGTCTTGGAATAGACTAAGATGTCATCTATAAACACCACCACAAACTTGTCCAAGAACTATCTAAAGATTCTGTTCATCAAATCCATAAACACAGCCGGTGCATTAGATAACCCAAACGGCATCACCACATACTCATAATGGCCATACCTCGACGTGAAAGCTGTCTTTGGTATGTCCACCTCTCTAATCTTCACCTGATGGTACCCCGACCTCAAATCAATCTTGGAAAAGACTGATGCACCACTCAACTGATCAAACAGGTCATCTATACTTGGCAAAGGATACTTGTTCTTCACCGTTACTCGGTTCAGCTCTCTGTAGTCTATGCACAACCTCAAACTCCGATCTTTCTTCTTCACAAACAGAACTGGTGCTCCCCACGGCGATACACTAGGTCTAATGTATCCCTTCTCTATCAGATCATCTAACTATTTCCTGAGCTCCTCCATCTCTTTAGGACCCATCCGGTACGGTACCTTAGAAATTGGCCCCGTCCCCGGTTTCAACTCAACCGTGAAATCTATCTCCCTCTTCGGTGGTAACCCAGGAATATCCTCTGGAAAAACATCTGCAAACTCTCCCACCACTGGTATCTGATCAACTGTCGGACTCTCTATCCGGTCATCTCTCACATGGCACAAGATCAAAGGGCATCCCTTCCTCAGATAAGACTTCAAGGTGACAGCTGCAATCAACTTAACTTTGGGTTTGACCAGAAACCCACGATAAGACACACTTACACCCTTAGGACCTCTCAAAGACACTTTCTTTTGATGACAGTCTATCTTAGCTTTATACTTTCTCAACCAATCCATCTCGACTATCATCTCAAAACCGTCAAAAGGAAACTCTAGCAAGTCTACAGGTAGATCAACTTGCCCAACTATCATAGGCACATCTCTATACAACCTCCCACATGATACAGACTCACCCGAAGGTATAAAAACTTTCTCACTTATAGACTCATATACCCTCAAACCCAACTGTTTAACATGACTCGAAGATACAAACGACTGAGACGCCCCCGAATCAAACAAAACAAAGGTATGAATACCGTTAACAAGAAAAGTACTAGTGATAACATGTGCATCATCCTCAGCTGCTTTCTTGTCCATCATGAACAGCTTTCCACTGGTCTTTTGTCCACCTCCCTGGACAGTACTGGCTGATGTGGTCGGCTTAGCACCCGACCCCTGATTGTTGTTGTTGTTCGTAGCTGGTTTCTGATAAGAATTACCGCCATTGCGGTTACCTCCACCCTTATAGCTCTGACTTCCCCGGTTAGACCATGACCCATACGGTCTATTGCTCGCATAACTCTGTGCAGGTCCCTGAGAATAGCTCCCCCGAGCCGATCCCTGAAAAGCTCCAGGCATACTCGTGCACTCATGTCTCTTATGGCCTACACCGCCACAGCCATAGCAGGTCATTCCCCCAACTACCACTACTACTCACACAGCCACGCCCAAAGGAAGCCCCAGCACTAAACTCTGACCCAGAAGAAAACCCTCTAGCTTGATTGTGGTTGCCTTTCTTGTGACTAGATTGGCCACCACCCTCACTCTCAGCCTTTCTTTTCTCACCCACTCTCTCCTGAGCCATCTCCACCAACCTCTCAGCTCTTCCAGCCCTCTTATAAGCTTCCTTAACATCGGTAAGGACTCCCACGGGTAGCTTATCCATGATCTTAGGGGTCAACCCCATCTCAAACCTCAGCGCCAGGTTCTCCTCACTCAAACCCATATCCTCATCATACCTAGACTTCTCATTAAACTGCTTTTAGTACTCAACCACAGACATATCAGATGTCATATTAAACCCATCAAACTCCTCTCTCAGCTTACTCCTCACATGTTCAGGTACAAACTCTTTCCTCATAGCCCTCCGAAACTCTTCCCAAGGTATAGCAGGTAAGCCCTGGTTCGCATACATCTCCCTAGCACTCACCTTCACCTTATCCCACCACTCGACAGCTGCTTCCCTCAGGTAGAACGCAGCTTGTTCTACTCTCATCTCATTAGGACAGTGGACCAGGTCTAGTATGTTCTCCATCTCACGATGCCAGTTGTCAAGAAGGTTTGGTTCCCCGGTCCCCTTGTACTCTTTTGGGTTAAACCTCGCTATATAAAGGCTGATCTTAGAGTGATCAACCTCCTTATCCTTTCCTACTTTCTTTAGGGCCTCAGTAAGAGCATCTTGGTGCTCCAACATCTTAACGATATCATCTATGTTCATGCTCTCAGCTCTCGCATACAAAGCGTTTCTCTTGGGCGACATCTTGAAACTATATAATAAAGGGTAGATATAAACATACGCACTAAAACCTCAAAACACGAAAGCAGACTGCCCAGAACCCACTCGATCGAGTGCCTAAACCTACTCGATCGAGTAGCGGCTACTCGATCGAGTGCCCACCATACTCGATCGAGTGCCCCGACATCAGACCCAAAACAGACCTTCTGATCTCTAACATACTCGACCGAGTAGCACAGTTACTCGATCGAGTGACCCCCTACTCGATAGAGTGCCCTATGTACTCGATCGAGTACCCAAAAACACGATTCTGGTTGTAAAAACGTCAAATACCCACTCGATCGAGTCAGACCCACTCGACCGAGTACCTCACCTACTCGATCGAGTACCCCCTTACTCGATCGAGTCATGCTGACTCGTATATACTACCCGCATGTTATCTCACATATCCCCGCATACTATGCAACTTTATAAACTCAACATTATAATATAGTTAAGATGCAATTCTACCAACTCTTCATATGATCAACAAAACAACTATATCATATTATCAAACGCCACATAGTAAACATCCAACATGCTTCTTGTTCAAACAACAGTTCTATATGTTTCACCAACCTTTCATTCACAATCTCAACCTTCTACTCCAAACATCCAACAATTACAACATACATCATCACATCCACATACAAGCTAACAAGCATCACATACGACCTTGACATATATACCCCCCCCCCCCTCATGTGACCGGTTCAAAATTGTAGGGCGAGTTCGCGACTTTAGGATGTCCCCCAAGCCTTTGCATTAGCTCCTACAACCTTTACCCCAGGTTCTTTTTAATTGACTCCCTATGTTCATTAGATTCATTGGTTACAGGTTTCAGGATCGTCGCTTTGATACCATTTTGTAACACTCCCATACTCCAAGTGCCTTACCAGGACCACTCGGGTATAAGGATGCTACCATCTCGGTTACCCGAGGTAATGATAATCATCAGACAATAACGAAACAACGCTTAAATAGTATAACTTTAGTGAAAGGTTACAACCCGAAGCCAAATACCAAAATATGAATACAAGTTCTCAACACCAACTGTCTAATCAGCTAAATGAAATGTTTATTAAACTACTAAAGCTACAGCGAAAGACTTCTATCATCAGACGGTGGCACATCCCAGCTATCCCATGTAACTCGACTCATACCTGCTCAATAACTGCTTACCATCCCCGAATGGATCACCACAGTTTTTAAAACATTATCACACAATTTATATAAACCAACAACACAGTAAACAAGCAGCTCAAACGTCACACACACAATCACACCCACTCCAATCAATCTCCGTCACCGATCGTCCCACGGGACCAGCCCCCCCGATGGGGGACCGCAGCCGTACCCACCAAATCCCCGCTCATCATACCGAGCGATAACTCTGTCCCATTAATGTGCACATCCCCTCCAGTGGCGGGTTCCACGGAGGGCGAAACTAGGGCGTGAAGCCACTCCCGCAAGTGACTCCACTCAGCCGAGAACGCATCTCGAGAACCAGAGACAAACAATCACAACCATTAACCAGGAATCAAAACCAACAACTGTCACAATACGAATACGATAATATTCAACAATCACAAAACACTAACAATGCATTATGTGACAAATACTGAGTAGGGAAAACCCTACCTGGAAAGCAACACTATCAGACAGTCTCACAGCTGATATCAAAAGGCTTCCTCTACGAATCCTCCTCCTAACATACAAACATATAATCACTACCAATCACGAAATACAACAAAACCCCCAAATCCCAATATTAGGGTTTAACCAACTTTAACGAAATACTATAAAAACGGTACGTAGATCTTACCCTCGACGCAAGGATCACAAAGGTATAAAGAAAGGTAAAATCTGACCTTCCAAGCTCCGGGATTTGCCAACAATGCGATTGATGCGAAGAATGTAGTTGATTTCTCTTTTTGAAAGCAATTAGGTTTTAAAAGTGTTTAAAGAAAAGTGACGGAAGTAATTATATACTTAATCGCATTATTAACAAAACCCGACAAATCATCACCCCGTAAACCGGCTACTCGATCGAGTAGCTGAGGTACTCGGTCGAGTGCCCCCTTACTCGATCGAGTATCAAAGTTACTCGATCGAGTACCCAACAGGTCAGAAACTATTTTTAAAACGCAACCCACCCTTACTCGACAGAGTAAGGCCTACTCGATAGAGTACCCAGAGACTCATAAAACCGTAGTATTACAAATATATTCTTATAATTAAATTCTAATATTTTAATTAAAATTCATATTTATGACTTTTTTTATTAAAATTCATAATTTATTATGCAATCATTTCCATTTCATTGATATTATTCTTCATCGGTAACACTTTAAAATTACGCAAACCTGCTTCTTATGCAGTCTTTAACATAATTATTATCATCACTTACACCCTAAAATTACGTAAATATGGTGTATATTTTAGAGGACGTAACAATTTTTATGTATTTTTTTAATTAAAAAAAATATTAGTCTAATTATTCGTAAATCGTCTTTTTAAGTGCGTGGTATACTGTTTTTGTTACAAGGTTTATACGCGTTTTAATTAGATTTTACATTTTTACATCACTTAATTGTAATTTAATGTCATAAATTGGTTTCATGCAATGATATAGCATTATAGAGTTAATTTTTATAGTAAAGTAAAAATGGTTTAAGACAAAAATAACTTAACTTAAAGTGTCTTTTGATGGTAATAAACTTTCATTTTCTACCTCTTACTAAGATTATATTAGTACATTATAACATTAAAGATACAGTTAATTTAAGCAATTAATTTAATGAGAATGTCTATTTATAAAACAAAACTAAAAAATACCGTGTTGTAGCACAGGGATCTACACTAGTTACAATACAAGAGATTACTTGCCAAAACAATAGATCTCAAACATGGGAGCAACTCACATTTCCTTCTTCTTCTTTTTCATCATTTGTCTCATTTTTTCATTCTTCTTTCTTTTTCTTTCTTTTCATTTCTTTTCTTTTTTCCTATCTTTTTCAACTCTCTTTTTTTTTTTTTCTTTTTTTCTTCACCACCATTCACCAAATTACAGGAACCAGCAATCCCGTAACAAAAATGCTCACAATAGTGACAAATAACCATATCCCAAGTAAGAGAGCATCCCAACACAAGTAGTAAGTCAGTAGCTCAACAAAGGTAGGCAATTTTATATGTGACTAGGAAAAGGGGGGTAATTTTTGGGCAAAGTTTTGTAAGAAAACAAGTGAATGGCTTCTAAATGCAATCATGATAGCAAAACTCATACAAAATTTGTATAGATAGTTAGCTTAAACGAAGCACTCAAGAGAGCTTGGCCTTATGAGAAAGAGGAGTACGTGATATGGCCATATGGGTATTAATGATAGAATGTATCATACACACTATCCTCTCGCAAACGTTTGGCTACTTGGTTTTTTTAATGTAAAAAATCTTCAAGACGCGGCGTACCAAATGACGTATTGTGTTCCATTAACTGCGTTTCACACTTGGTGGATCGGCCGCCCTTAATTAGGAGTCATTTATTATCGTCTTTTTGAGGTGATACTCACATATCCTTTATTCCTCCTTTTCTTTGAGATTTATATATACAATATTCTAAGATAATTAATGTACATATCTTTTCCTTCTTGTTGCTTGTATGCTTGTTTTTCGTTAACATATGCAGGTTTGAAGTTATTTTACATCAAGCTTATCAGCCTATGTCGATTCACTCCGGTCGGATCATTTCGACTCTCTTCGGAGTTATCATGCAATGTACTCGATCCGTCGACATCATGATGATTTGAAGTTATTTCGGTAGGATCATTTTGACTCTCTCTGCAGCTGTCACACAACGTACCCAATCCATCGACTGCATGAAGATATAGAGGCTACTCCGGTCGGATCATTTCGATTCTCCTTTGGGGTTATCATGCAATGTACCCGATTCGTTGACCGCATGAAGATATGAAGGTTACTCCGGTCCGATCATTTCGATTCTTCTTTGGGGTTATCATGCAATGTACCCGATTCGTCGACCGCATGAAGATTTGGAGCTACTCCGGGCTAGGTCATTTCAGTTTCTCTTTGGATTTACCATGCAATGAACCTAGCTCGTCGACTTGAGAGACTGCGAGCTACTCAGAGTGACATCATTTTGACTCTCTTAGGAGATGTCATGCAATGTACTTGACTCATCGAGTGCAAGAGCAAGAGACTGCGAGCTACACCGAGTTAGATCATTTTGACTCTAGATCTCTTAGGAGATGTCATGCAATGTACCTGACTCGTCGACTTCAAGAGGCTGCGATATGCATCGAGTTAATACACCAAGCGAATGTCTACGATATGAGGAACAAGACATGCATGTCAGATTGTGTGTTGAGAAGTTTCTACGAGCAATGGCGTACATTTCTCTAAAACACAGAATTTCACTTAACAAGATCATAGTTGAAATAGATAAACAGATGACCGAGACGGACGAAGTAATATTTAAATCTGTTTTATTGATAAAAACGTTTACGTTCGTCCTAAGTAAGAGTCTAGACCTGGCAAACGCGTCAACCTGGTCGGGTTCCAGTCAGGGCAATTTGGGTCGGGTCACTTAGGCTATATCAACATTATCGGGTTAGTTCCGGTCGAGTTAGGTTGTTTCGAGTTTGGGGTGTTTTCAGATATGTTGGTCGGGTCATTATCGGGTCGGGTTATTTCGGGTTCGGGTTCTTTTCGGGTCAATGATTAAGAGAGAAAAAATCACATTTAGTGTTATTACATATTCTTAAATTAGTTTTGATAATTGATTCTTTATTTTAACGTAAATAATATTAATTGTGCTTTTAAATTAGTTATTTCAGGTCTTTTTCGTTCAACTAGAGTTATGGTTGATCATTTTCGGGTCGGGTAGTTTCGGATCAGGTCATTTCGGGTCGGTTCATTTCCGGTCAACAAAACTCGGGTCATGTTCGGGTCGATTCAGGTTTCGCGTCACATGCAGATTTTGTAGTTCGGGTTAGTTTCAGGTCATAGGTCGGCCTTTTCAAGTCGGGTCAATCGGGTCGGGTTGGTTTTGCAAGGTCTAAATAAGACTAAGGTAAGATTATTAGAAGTCTTGAGACAAGACTCACTCAGGATTACCAATAATCTACCTTAGTCTTATCAAAGTCTTAAGTTGAGTATTGGAAAATCCAAAACTCAACTTAAGACTTTGGGTGAGTGTTGACCTTACTATGAAAGGTAATTATCAAATGAGTGGATCATATGTGTCATTTCTTATTGTAAAAAAAAAAGTGAAGTGGAAAGGTAAAGTTTGAGGTGAGTTTGACGGATAATGTATAAAGTTTGAGTTGAGTGTGAGGCGAGTCTGAACAATAAAGAAATAATAATAAAAGTTACTAAAAAGCTGTTGTGGCAAGTTTGAAGAGTCTTACTGATAATCTTACCTAACTACAATATTTAAAACAATAAGTCTTGTTTCAGACGGTTTGAAATAAGATGAATCAAATGTCACCATTTTTTTTAATAGAATGTAACCATTTAATGAGAAAATGTTATAACTAAAGTTGTCATTTTTTACCCTGAAAATGATGATAATATTTTATTAGAAAATAGTAATATTTTATCATAAAATAGTACATTTAGTCCATCTTATTTCAGACAGAAAATAGACAGAAAATAGCTGGTCTGAAATAAAAATTTGGGTATTCAAAATGTAAGTAGACAGGACTTTGGGGTTCCTAAAGCTGACAAAATATTCATAGTAAGCACCACATAATTCCGCAAATTAAGACAGGTCGGATTAAAGAGAAAACCTGAACTAACAAAAGAAAATTATGCAAAAAAAAAAAAAAAAAAAAAAAAAAATCACACTGGCATTAGTTGATTACTACTCTCATATATTTCATCACATAGCTAGCTCATCCCATTCATTTCTTCCCTTCCCTTCCCACACCCCACTAATTACTAAACCACACAACACAAAACATAATATTGGACCACCATTCCCATATTATTCATACAAGTATATATGTATGTATACACATTGAACTCCAAGCAAACAATAAGTTCCTACAAGAATCAACAGAATTATGGATCCATGTCCTTTCGCAAGGTTAACAATAGAATCACTAGCATTACAACTACCATTGGGAGGTAAACCATCTTCAGGAGTTGGTGTACACCCTAGCACTACCCCTTGTTATTGCAAGATCACACTCAAAAACTACCCTACTCAAACTGCCCTCTTACCCCTCTCGTCGGGGGGAGCCTCTCCCCCGGACACTGCCACTAGCGCTCCAGGGTTTCACCTGGACCCTGTAGCGCTACGTCGCATGTCTGGCCGACCAGTGTCGCTCCGAGTATCTGTGTACTCGGGGCGAATGGGTCAGACATGTGGGGTCAACTCTGGAAAGTTAATTGGTCGGGTTAATGTTAATGTGGATGTTAAAGGGGCTGAGGTTAAGCCCATTGTGTTCCATTGTGGGTGGGTTAAGCTTGGAAAGGATAAAGGTGATAATAAGGTGGATCATGGTACGGCTTTGTTGCATTTGATGGTTCGATCTGAACCGGATCATCGGTTTGTTTTTCAGTTTGGTGGTGAACCGGAGTGTAGTCCGGTAGTGTACCAGATTCAAGGGAATATTCGTCAGCCGGTTTTTAGTTGCAAGTTCAGTGCAGACCGGAACTCCCGCTCTCGGTTAGTATTTTCAATCTATCCAGATTCCAGTGCATATTAGCATACCGTTGTTTAAGTTGCTAGCCTACTCTCTAGTCTCTCTACAGCTTACGATCTCAATTTTTGTTTTCCAAGCTGAAATGCTGAATACATAGAATTCTAATTTATTTATTTATTTACCTTTCTTCTTCTTAATAAGAGATATATTTTGGCTAATTTTGATCTTGTAAAACTTTTAACTCTAAAAAGTTGACTATTAGTTTATAATTCTCTGTATTAGATATTTACGTTTGCTCTAGTAGTCTTTACTAAAGAAAATTTAACAAGAAAAGTAATATAGAAACACAAAAACATCATTAATAGCAGTTGGTCTTGCTTGAGATGGACCATTTTATTTTAAAAAATAAGACGGTATTTTGTAATTATTTTACGTACCAAATGTACCACTTATTTGAAAAACAAGTTCTGTACCACAGTTCTAATACTTGACAATATCATTGTGCATTGTGGTTACATTTAACAATAAAATGATAACATATTGTCCGTCTGAAGATTCAGTCGAAAAGTGACCGTCTGAAACAAGAATTTGTGCATTAATAGCCATTTTAGAGATTGTAAAAGTCTTTACAAAAGAACATCGTACTACGGAGTACATTACTACATAACTAATAACTAAGCCATAAAGTGATGGATTGTTAATAAAGGTGAGTAGCTGTAAAACTTCGTAAGTACGTATTCATGATAATGTGATCAAGTCTGCTCGAAAAACGTTTTAACCATAGCTCGGTCAAAACTCAGGTCGTCTTAGGCCAATTTACGCCCGTGATTTAGCAGTGTATGTGATCACGCCAACGTAATCAAGGTTAATGTGGGGGTAAAATTAACAATTACACGGGTAATCAAATAGAGAAAATTGTAATATTGGTTGGAGTGGAGACAAAGTAGTTTAGTGGTAGGGTATAGAGAGTGGTTAGAAAAGTGGGGGCAAAAGGGTAAGGTTGGGTGGGGCCGTGGGGCTTAATTAATTTGGTTTGATTAAAGTGGGTCACTATGATTTATGAATAATAATACGCATGTGACCTGTCTTAATCATTTTCTTGGTGTACACTCTTTTTCCAGCTGTATGTATAATACCTTATCTTCCTGCCTAAATTATTTCTAAACTAATAACACAAGGATTATATGCTCATCAATAATTACATTTTAGTAGGTCTTCCTCTTTTAAGAATAAAACGGGTTAATATTAGTCGCAAATATCAATCGCCAGTCGATTTAATGTGGTGGTGTGTTCAATGTCGTGAGTTATTGATACTTGTATTTGTATCGTGTTCTCCCCTAATCTAGTCGCTTCACTCAGACAACGGATAATAATGCTTTAATTACAATTTGATGAGCATATTGATGCTCTAAATTTGACATTATGAATCAGAATTGATTATGATTGCCGTCCTAAACTGCATACCCCTTTAGTTACGACCACAATCTTTGTAACAGTCACATGTCAATTTGATGAAGAGCAGCAAAATCCAAACGTAAGATTTAAGCTTGATTAGTGTTCCTTGTACACATAATAATAATACATTAATTAAGTTAATCAAGATGCGACGTTGCTGATCTGTACCTAGTTAATGACCTTAACAAACATTGATTAACAACAAAAGTTTTAGTTTAATCAACTTGCTTTTAGTTAGCACCCAAGACAAATTCACATCAACTTGCTTAGTTAGCACCATAACAAACTCGTGACCTACTGTCGACAATACCTCAGTGTTAACGACTAAGCTAATACCTCTATGATAGCTATTGCTGTTAGCACGTACAACTAATACTCCATCTGCTATGTTTCAATTCATTTATTCAAGTAATTAGTTATACGATTATATCCTGATTTTGTTCTCGATCTATTTTATTGACCATTCCTTGTCCGTATTAGTAAACCATTGTTTGCAATTTAAATTGGTAAATTGTATAGTGAACAATTGAACATGGAGAGGGATTCTCTCAACATGTTACTTTCTAAGTATTCAACACTTGATTTTAATCGCGAGTTATGGATACGTCACTGATTTCGGCACGTCATTTCGTTTTGTCAAAACATATTTGTAAATGTGACTGACTGTGAACTATATCTAATGTGCTTGGTTTCAGCTCTCTTCCAGCAAACTTTGGCCTCAGTAACAACAACGCCACCAACAATCGAGCGTGGATCGTAAGATCACTTTCAGGAGAGAAGGATAAGCCGGTAAGGGAGCGCAAGGGGTGGATGATAATGATCTACGACTTGTCAGGATCTCCTGTTGCAGCAGCATCAGTGATCACTCCATTTGTCCCCTCACCAGGATCTGACCGTGTTTCCCGGTCAAACCCTGGCGCTTGGCTCATCCTTCGGCCCCATGGGTCCCACATGAGCAGCTGGAAACCATGGGGTCGCCTTGAGGCGTGGCGTGAGAGGGGTTCAGTTGATGGTCTTGGCTACAAGTTCGAGCTTGTCACAGAAAACGGCTTAACCAAGGCCGGCATCACAATTGCAGAGTCCACCATGAGCGTAAAGAAAGGTGGGCAGTTTTGCATTGATAAGCGTGATTCAGTACCAACAATCGGGTTGATGAGGTCGCCAGTCAAAGGGTTTGTGATGGGTTCTACCGTAGAAGGTGAAGGGAAAATAAGCAAGCCTATAGTGCAAGTTGGAATGCAACATGTTACATGTATGGCAGATGCTGCACTTTTCATAGCTCTTTCGGCAGCCATTGATCTAAGCATGGACGCTTGTCGCCTTTTTTCGAGTAAACTAAGGAAGGAGCTGTGCCACGACGATCAAAATGATTCATTCTTATAGGATCAAGGGCCCAACCATATATTCTACATCACCTGCCGTGACAACCAATAACTAACAAAGACGCCGTTATTTGGTTTGAGCATTGGTTTGGTTATTTTTCTCTCATGTATAAAGTGAGGGTTGAGTAGTGTTCGTTATAATTGGTTTTTGTTATTTTGACGGCGTGAATTTGGAAGAAAAGAGTTGGCGATGAAGGAAGATTTTCTGTTATTTAATCAAACTGGTGCGTGTTGATTATGGAATTGACAGTACCTGTACTTGTACAGAGAAGATGTGAAATCTGAACTAATATGTTCATGTATAAGAAAATGTCCTGCATTACTCATTTACTCCCTATTTTCGTATGATTCTTTGTAGTACAGCAAGTAGCAACTACAGTCTACACTCATATGGTTTACTATACTCCGTATTATTCTTTGTAGCTAGTTCTTTCCACACAATTTTGCTGAAATTTCTTTTGCTGAGTAACCTTTATGATTCAAGTTATTCATTCATATACACTCGTTTCAATGCCACCGTTTGTATTTTTTATGTCGAATTGTCAATTGCCAATCTTCTGTAATTCAGCTCTTACTTTAAGATCGTCTTTAGTTGAAATATCTCAGACCCTCCTACTTTTGCCTTAGCCTTATTCTAATAGTTGAAGACTTGAAGTAGCGTCTTCCGAACAGTCTCAACTCTCAACCAATAATTTGTGTTCGGAATTTGTCAAGGAACAACAATAACAATCACAAACACGACCAACCCTGTTGCCATAACAACTCAATAGAACCTTCTGTTGACCAGCCTGACTTACACAACAGATATGTGAGTTGCAGTAAGTTCAAAAGCAGACATCCCATTCGGAGTAACTGTTTTTTTTTTTTATTATTTGCATGCGCTACCTATTTAGGTGCAGAGAAATCACAATTTTTCGTCGTACATAAAATACAGTAAAATAATCTAAAGCAACATCCAACCCAAAATAATAAGAACATCACAAATTCACAACACAAAATGAAAATAGCCATGAAATTAGGAAGAAAAACAGGGTTTTAATAATGAACATTCTCAAGAAAACAGATAACAGCCTTCCGTCGTGACGGAGAATATATTACAGTCAACCGAATTTCAAATAAAACAACGTAAAGGGTAACTAATCTTAAACCAAAACCCGAAAAGCACGGGATTTAGATCCCCCTTGGGAAGTTGATCCGGCTTCTCCTGGAAGATCCATGGTAAACTTCGCTCGACGAACCACTGAATTTCAAATAAATCCACAAGAGTAAAGACTCTTCACCAAAACCTGAAATGTACAGGGTTTAGTTCCCCCTTTGGAAGTTGATCCGGCTTCTACTCGAAGATCCATCGTAACCTTCTCTCGAGGAACCACCGCTAGCTCTCATGGTACCTCCACCACCAACTTTATCCAGGGCTTTCTTACCCTTCTTCACTTCTGTCAGCCATTGGTCAAGCCCAAATGGATCAGCCTCCTCAGCAGGAGCAGGAACCTCTTGCTCAAACTCGAGAGGCCTATCCCTCGGAGCGGCTTTCTCTGATGTTCCAGTGAACGCCTTATTGGGCTTGAACCTTTCCGTGTTTTTGATTTTCTCAAGCTGTTCATCAGCCCCGCCATACACGTCAGAATCCACGTCTTTTTTAGGCTGGTAGAGAGTTGAAAGAGTAGCTTGAGCAGTGAACAAGCCCTTGTCATATACATTGTATTGATCATCAGTAGCAAAACCCGAGTCCATCCCTTTCTCCTGGTTGAACAACCTCTGATCATACATGACCTCTCCTCTGCCGGCTCCAACCGATGCCATCCCGAGAGCAACCTTCTCACTAATGTCCCGATCTCTATCTCGGGTAATCTTACTCTTCTTCCCCATGGACTCATTCTTTGCTTCCAACCGCCTCTCTCTCTCCCTCTCCTTTTTTCTTTCCTCACGGATTTTGTCACGCTGCAATTTATCCTCCCTTTCTTTTGGCTGCGCAATCATTTCTCTCTCCCCTTTACCACCATAGTAATCTTCCCTTGAATCATCTATATCCATATTTCTACCCGGTGGAGCTGGGACAGCCACCGGGGCAGTAACACCTGTCCTCTCAGAGCGTGCTTTAGCAGCCAAAGCACGGAGCTCGAGCTCTTTCTTCTCCTTGTCTTTCATGGCCATTTCCTTTTGAACCTTCGATCGCATTGACACAGCTTCTCTAGCCTTTTGCTCTGCCACATAGAGAGCCTCAGACAGTTTCGCAAAGTTATCATTGATCTGAACTTCCTGAAGACCTCTTCCGTCAGCTGCAAGCCTCTTATCAAGAGGAATGGTATAACCTTTCGGATTCTTCCAGTTTGAAATGCAGGGTGGAATTTTCCAATCCTGTTGATCTTTCACTGTCACTGGTCGAGGTGGGGAATGCATAACCGGAACAGGAGGTGAGCCAGAAGCCTTAGGAACCCTCTTATGCTTGAACTTGGGGGGCTCAAGTGGATCTACCGGCATCTCTACCATTCTAATTATTCTCTCTTTTGCCCCTGAATTAAAGGCAGCAGATTGTTGGGATGGTTGGTACTTAATGAATTTGGAGTCGGTCGATTGTTTCGGCACATTTTTGGGTTGAGCAGCACTCAACTTTACATTAACGATCTCCTCGAGAGCAGCTTTAGTAGCTTCCATGGTTTCTTCAATCTCCTTTTGCAATTCTTCGTCTTCTAAATCCATCTCCTCCTCCTCACCCTTCAAAATCTTGGGCACAAGATCCCTATGTTGAGAATAAACTATCTTTGACGCATTCTCATTCTGCCTAACAACTGCATCAAAAGCAACATTCCCCTTACTGTCCACCGTCACAGGCAATATCTTTGAACCTGGTTTTGAGTCTTTCCTTCCCATACCCAACGGATACTGGGCCACATGAATCTCTGGGAACGCACCTCCATCACCAAAATCCTCGGGCTTACGAGGTATAAAACGCTGTCTATTCAAATAAGGTGGTATGTTGACAGAACTAAAAACTGAGGTCTTTTCTACCTCTTCAGCGGTAAAACGATTCTTGAACCAGGGATCATTTGAGTGATCATATTGAGTCGATGTCGAAGATTTTGCAGGAGGCAATAGTTCTCTCAGAGCAGCCATAGCTCAGATAATATAGCAAACTCCAACTCCCTAACCTGGAGAACAAGCTCTATCTGCCAACAAACAAGACGAACGTATGAATATCAAATCATAAGTAGAAAACAACCCTATTCAATTGCAAAAATAAATTGACCAAAACACGGTAAAATCAAAAATGAAAAACCTTGAAAACAAATAAGTAGCAGATTAGCTTCTCACGAATTCGTTCCTTAATCAATCAAGCTCTAATATATTTACATGAATCAATCATTCAGTAGAAACCAGAACCCGTAAAAATTACCAACTTAGCTCATAAATCTAAACCTATACCCGTATAATATCACCCCCAATTTATCCAAACCCTAATCAACAAACCCTAGACATTCAATTCATGAACAAAATCCCAGATTCAGTAAAAACCTACTTTCGAACTTGGATAGAGCAAACCCTAAAAATCATTGAGGCTAAAAATTAAGAAAGATGAGAACTTTATGGAAGTATACAAACCTAAATCTAAAAATAGAGAGGTGGATAAATAAAGCAGAATAAAACATGGTAGAAAAAGTAGATAAATAAGAGAGAAATGGAATGAAGAAGAAAAAAAATTGAGCAACAAACCTGTTTTACGAAGAGATCCCCCGAAGCAGTAAATTACTCCGTATGATTTATGAGAGAAGGTTTTATTTCGTATTGTTTTGTTATTTTTTTTTTTTTTTTTTTTTTTTTTGGATATTTTCTCGTCACAGTATTTTTTTTTTAGTTTTCAGCATTATCTCACTCGTTTTTCATAAAAAATCTTTGACCGACAATAATTCTCTGTTACGAGTTCAGGAAATGGTAATTTTTTATTTCAAACCAATTATCTCATCAAGGCCTTCAATTTGAAAAAAACATTCACCACTTTTTGAACTCGTAGCCGGTAGTTATGGTTGGTCAAACATTTATTAACGAATAAACTTTGACCGACCATAATTCCCGACTATGGGTTGAAACGTCGGTGAATTTTTTTTCACACGGAAGACCTCTTAAAGACGGTCAATTTGAAAAAAAAGTTTATCGTATTCTGAACTTGTAGTTAAGAGTTATTGACGGTCAAAGTTTTTTTATATGAAAAGAGGGGTATATCATAGAAAATGAAAAAGTTGAGGGGTACACGAGAGAATATCCCTTTTTTTTTTTGATTAGGTAAGGAAACTGTTTTGTTATTTATGTTGGTTTTTCCAAGGTGGTGGATTTTATTACGGAGTATAGAGGAGAATAGGAGAGAGAGAATTGTACATCAATGCAAGCACTACCTCACACTTAGTGGGCGTTTAGTTCAACAAAGGAAAAGAGAATGGAAATAAGAAAGGGAAATAAGGGGAAAGGAAAGAAATAACCCGTAATTTAATTACTTGTTTGGTTTGGTTATAATAAGAAAGGGAATATTACTGCACAAAATCTCATTGAATACGATACGTATCCGTCACTTTGGAGTGACGGATACCATTTTTTCTCACAAATGACCCAAATAAAGGAGAGAGGAAGACGCGTGGGAGTCTTCTCCACCTTGTCCCCCTATCCGTTTTGTGAGTGGCATTACCCGTCACTTGCTCCGACCCGTCTTTAGCAAAACTAACTGATATTACTAACACAGCCCACCAGGCACTACCTATTTTCTCAATCACCAGATTTACCACCAAAAACCATTGCCTTCTACCACTACAACCGTTCACATCCACCATTTCCACCGCCGGTGTCACGTCCATGACATTAGACCTTCAATAATATACATGAATTTGGTTCCATGCTTGAGTATTAGACATCAAAAATATGGGTTTTATGATTAATCAATATTGCCTAAATTGCTACTGCTATCAATCCCCAGAAAAGAATCCGTCCATATCGGAAAATTATATATGAAATGTGAAGGATATGAGCATCGGATTAGAACTTGGAAAAGAAGATTAAAGGGGCGATGATGGTGATATTGAAACGAGGGAGGTCAACTTTAGATAGTATGAGCGATAAGGCGCCGTAAACGGTGGTCTCGACTCTTGAAGTGTCGCCGACAACCATGGTCTCGATGCATTGCTGGCGTGGTGCTGGTCGTATTATAGCAATAGTTGGCGGTGGGTCTTAGTGGTAGTTGGTCGTCATACAATAGAGGTAATGGGTTTTGTGGTGGTGGTGGCTGGACGCGGTGCGACGATTGGGAGGCTAGGAGCGGCGACGACCACTCACAATGGTGTTGGTCTGAGGATCGATGGTGGTGAGTGGTTAAGTGATAATGGTTGTGGTAGTGGTAGTGAGTGGTAACCAGTAACTGGTAACTGGTAAGAGAGGAATGGGGAATGAAATCTCATTCATTAGGGGGGTGAGGGGTGAGGGGTGAGGGGTGAGGGGTGAGGGGTTAGATTGATTTAGGGGTAAGGGAGGGGGAAAGGGAATGATTAAAATGACTAAACAAAAACAAACAAAGGGAATGACCAACTTTCATTCCCTTACCCTTTCCTAATTACCCCCAACCAAACAGCCCCTTAATGAATTTTTGAGTTTTTGTGTATTTTTTTTTTTTTTTGAGTTGTATAGAGTTTATAAATTACATTTTACTTTTATAACGTCAAAAAATCAAATTTTTTTGAGTTTATATGTAATTTTTTTGAGTTATAATGTTACTTTTTGAGATTAATATTTAAATAAATGAACTCAAAAACTTTATAATAAAACTCGAAATTTTTAAATTAAAACTCAAAAACTTTAACTTAATGCTCAAAAATTATACCATTTAATGTACTACATCAGATGTATAATCCACTTACTGGGAGAATAGGGATGTCATTGGGGAAATTATGGAAATAATTTCAACTATTAAAGCAAGATAATCAAAGAATTTTATATAAAATTTTCTTATACATGTTGTCATATTTCATTAACTAGTTTTTGAACTCGTGTTTATACGGGTCGTATTTCTTTTTGTTAGTGTTTGTTTAAGCAAATCAATCATTCCCTTAGCTTTTTCCTTACCTCCTCATCCCTCTACATGCATCCCCCTCACCCCCCAAGATAACCCATACCCTTTCGCTCATTCATCTAAATCACTCATGACCATCACTGTGAGTTTGTCAACACCGCACCCCGGCACCTGCTGCCACCCCATAAAGCACAAATTCGCCGCCCTTTACCACTATGGACACCGGTGACCCACAATCGGTGTGTAACACCCCGGCCTAAACCTAGGGCCGGGAGCGATCACTCACGGTCGCTTACCAAAGCTGTGTACATGGCTCACGGTCAACACAGTCCTTTCCGTATTTTGTCCTCACTCATGCGCATCCCGGAACCTTTTCAGAGGTCACCCATCCTAAGACTACTCTCGGCCAAGCACGCTTAATCGTGGAGTTCTTTCGCATGGATAATCGTAGATACCAGATGTCTGCACCTTCCAAAACCACCCGATGATGATCGGATCAGAACTTTTTTTTTATATGCGTGCGTGGATTGGCTATATATGAGACGGTTTAATTCACTACTCGGATATGAAAAATTATTTCAAAAGTTTTCTAACTTCATTTCCATTAAAATAACACTATTTAGAGTTAAAACCGTCTTCGGACCCAAAACCGACTGATGGTCTCAAGTCAAACCTCGCAAGTGCACGATTTTATCGTTGTACACTTAAAAGGGTCGATCCCACAAGGAGTAGGTGGAGTACTAATCGTTCTAATTCACCGGTTTAGCTAAGTCGATAAATAACAAAGAGGGTAGTAACAAACTTAGCACTAAACTATCAAATTTAAAGACTAAAGACAAGGTAAGATAAAAGCAAGCTAAAAATAAAGGATGAATCAAATAAGAGAAAGACTAGAACTCGGTCCGACCATGAACATGAGTAATTCCACATACTAATCGTCTCGGCTAATCAAAAGGGGTAGAAAGGTAAGGGGGAGACGGCTCTAATTCGCCTAGAACCTCCCTTCCTGTCGCACTAGGACACTAGCTACTCCGGCTAACCCCCTCCCGGGTTCGAAAGCCGGTCTCCCCCGACTCAAAACCCAACAACCCCAAGAACATGCATTTTCCCAAGGAGGTCAAGTAAATGGTCAAGGTCATTAAGCCCTCATCATATTCCGGTCATCCCACTCCCCTTCCGGAGGGTCGATTTCAAACACTAGCCTAGGGGCACCCTCCCTCGGTTCTCCCTTCCGGTCTCAACCTTAGTTGGTGACAAGGGTCGGTCCCCAAATACTCGACTAACAACCTAACCAACTTCCGTTGGTGTGGCAAGGGTCAAAAGCCGACACTACCCTAAACCAAACCTTAAGCATGAAAATTCCCCAAGACTACCCTAACCAATTTTCCCCACAAATTAGCCTTAGTGACAATTAATTAGTGAAATTACCCATATCGGGCCAAACCGAGTCCTAGAAGGAGACTACTCACTAATCATGGTTCTAATTGCAAAATAAACAATAAAGATGGAAACTTTGGTCACAAACATGGTGAGGAGATAAATCTTACTACTAAGCATGCAACAAATCAACAATAATTAAGAGGAAAAGTGATATTAATCTAATAACAAGGTTTATTAAACTAAAAGACACAATCTTTAACCAAATCCACTCAAAGATTAAGTCTTTGAGGACAACTAACCAAGGATGAACAAATGAAAGAGAATCAAAGCAAAGATGAACAATGAAAAGATGAACAATGATGAGAATAACAACAACAAACAAACAACAACAACAACTTTAACATAAACAATCAAACAAACTTGAAGGAAGAACAAAATGTAAACAAATGGAAATAAGGAAAGAAATAATACCAATCAAGAAGCAAGAAAGGAAGAATGATAGAATAAATAAGTATAAACTTTCAATCTTCTTCTTACAACCCAAATTCAATCACAAATTGATTGAATTACTACTCTAATTAAGGAATGATTAGCAAAAGGATTAGCAAAGTTTTAAACTTGAAAGGGAAATATTCTTAGATCTAGGGTTGTGTGTACAAAAGGGTTTAAGAGAGGGTATTTATAGGTTACACAAGGATTAGGACAGAAATTGGAAATGGGCTTTGAAACACGTATATGCATTCCCGTAGGTCAACCAACCACGGTGCTGGCCTACGGGAGATCTCTGGAACTTTGAACGAGTTTTGGAGGTCATCAGGTGTGCACGGCCGGTCAGCCGCCGCCGGTCACCGACCGGTGGGGCCCTGACTTCAATCTTGACTTTTGGCCTTTTGGAGGGACTCCCAGTAGCTAGCCATTGCACGGCCATTTGACCTACTGGGAGTTTCTGTAACATTCCTTCATTTTCTTGTCTTCAAGCTCATATGGTCTTCCCGTAGGGCTAGCCAGCCGCCGGCCACCTACCGGATGCTTCTTCCAACTTCTTCCTTCATTTCCTTGTAAATGTACTCCCGGTAGCTAGCTAGGCTGGGGCTTCTACGAGTGGGGGTACTCTCAAGATAACTCCCTTCATCTTTCATGCATAGCTTAGAAATCCCGTCTTTCTAGCTTCGTTTCGCCCGTTCCCGCATCAATTTCTGCAAGGGGGCCAAAGTGTCATAGTAAAGGGAATCGGGACTAGAAACGAGAGTAAAGGGGGTACAAAACCGCCTTAAATGGGGTTGAATATGCATGAAAATAAAGGGAAAAAGAGTGCAAAATGGTCCTATATCAAACCTCCCCACACTTGAACCTTACTCGTCCCCGAGTAAGTCCCTAAACCCAATGTACAAAGCATTATTATGATAGATATGGAGAGTGGATGCACAATATAAGCATCACTCAACTAAACTACTACTTAAGCCGATCGAGTATTAGCGCACTCAACGCCCCTTCAACTCACAATTTGACACCCATGAGGGGAGAGTGCCCTATTGCAAGGCAAGTTGGGTCTTGCTACAAAACTTTTGACACATTCATCGTGAAAGCACGTAGTCAACAAATAGAATGCATCTAACAAAATGATCCACTTTCCTCATCTAAGTGGTCGGATTTTTCAAACAACAAAACATGGTCTCGGTCGGGAGTACCGTCTCAGAAGTGCCAATTGAGGTGCCAACCCCCTAAATGTGACAGAAGCAACCCTTGTGTGACCAATGCTCAAGAAACAAATTCAAGAGCGGGGAAAGGGAAGAAAGGGCAAGTCCGCCGAGAATTACAAGGCCGACACAAGATTCGACCAAAGGACCCATGACTAAGGGGACCAAGGCAACGACTTCCTCACGGTTTTCACTCGTCACTCAATGAAAGAACAAGGTGATTTTTGTGACAAAAAGTAACCAAAATCACTCAACTAACTCGACTAGCGAAAACGTGCCCGCAATCTAATGTGTAACACCGTCCTATGTCCAATGAAATGCAAACAACGGGAAAATGCACAAAACATGAAGCAAGGGTTACAACGGGGCTAAGGAGAAGGTCAAAACGGGATTGGTGCAAGCACCGTTTGGATATGTGGAGCTCAAATCAAGAATCGTCGACACATCACATCCCATCTTTTATTGCAACACATGAGACACGTCTATGCCCTAACATAGCAATGATGACCAAAACTATGCAAAAATTGCATAAACCCAACTCAAGTAGGAAAAATTTGATAAAACTCCTTTTATTTCAACAAATGGTAACGTCTACACCGTAACAACGACTCGGTTTCCCAAGCCATGCAAAAAATGTGTAAACCCGACTCATCTTTGGAAAAACATCAATTTGCCCCTTTTTATTTAGCAACGGCTTTTTCTACCCCATTTATTGATGAGGAGGGGTGTTGCTTGCCTTTTTCTTTTTCTTGACAACAAACAAATATATACAACACAAGTAACTCATTTTTTTGGATTTTTCATGACTTTTTCACTTTTCTATTTTGTTTTTCATTTCTTTTTTTTTTCAAAACCTCTTATTTATATACAATGCCAAATGCATACCAAATTCCGACCCAAGTGGATAAATAAACTATCCGCCATTATGACCCAAATCACCTCCGACAACACAACTACAAAAACCGACCAATTCTTGATTAAGGAAAGGTGTTTATGGAATGTAGTTAATTTAGGGGGTGTTTGGTTGGGGTACTTGGAATGGATTGGAATGGATTTCCTCCATTCAAGTGTTTGGTTGGACCCTTTTGGAATGGAGTTTGATACCCAAGGGGTTCTAAATCCATTCCAAACCATTGGAATCTCATACCCAAGTCTCATCCCAGGATTCTAAATCCATTCCACCCTATCCAAGCCCTAAAGCTATTGAAAACTGAAGAAAAAAAAAGAAAAAAAAAACGGTACATGCTCTTCCTTACAATTCTCCATTGATATCCCTTGAAACTCCATTGTCAGATTGTCAGGTATGCAAATTAGCTTTCAATTTTTTTTTTTTTTTTGTTTAATTTGATTTACGCATATGGACGTCGGATGATAGCCTTCAATCTTGTTTTATTTTTTTGTTTAATTAATGTTGATGTACGTAGCACTGCATTGATAGCCTTCAATTTTGTTTTTTTGGTTTGATTAATACATCGGATGATATCGTTTGAAATATTTGTTGGATAATAGTGAATAGTGGGTGGTGGGAAATGAATTTGGATGTTAGCTAATGATTATGAATGTCGACCAAATCATGGCTGTTGTTAGCTGTGTGCATAGGAATGAAGTTGACATAATTTGTTTTGATCACATTCAAAGCGTTAATGGAATGATAGGTTAGTATCAAATCATCTGTGTGCATAGGAATGAAGTATACACATTCAAAGAGTAACTCATGTCTAATTACGCTAATTTTTATACACATTCATAGGAATGAAATATACACATTCAAAGAGTAACATATCCAATCAAAGAGTAACTCATGTCTAATTACGCTTTGAATGCATCCAGACGAGTTTCGAGTTCAGCTTAGGACCTTAGCGTTAATGGCTGTTGTTAGCTGTGTGCATAGGAATGAAGTATACACATTCAAAGCGTTAATGGAATGATAGGTCCCTTTTTTTTTTATCACAAATTCTTATTATAGACGGACACTATCCGTCTATAGCTATAGACGGATAGTGTCCCTCTCACAAATTAAAGTGGGTAGTGCAAGTGGGTGGAAAATGGATACCCCCACTTGCACTACCCACTTTAATTTGTGAGAGGGACACTATCCGTCTATAGCTATAGACGGATAGTGTCCGTCTTTAATAAGACGGACTGTTTTTTATATTGTCATATGGCAGAGATGCTGCAAAATGATCGTTTTAAGCCCAGATATTTTATTGCTGCCGCCACTGATATACGTAGCATTACATTGATTATGAAGATTGTTTTTTTTTATAATAATTTCTTCTTAAAACGAAAAGATGAGTATACATAATTTGTTCTTTAAACAACTTTATACGTAATTAGACATGAGTTACTCTTTGATTGGATGTGTATACTTCTGCCAATTTTTGTGGGTAATAATATCACAATTTTTTCCATATGTGTAATTTACACAAATTCTCACTTGTGACGGACACTATCCGTCACAAGTGAGTAACGGGTCACTTTCCTCTCAAAAATGTGTATACTTCTGCCAATCTTTTCATGAAAGATGCCGGATGTTGTGGATTTGACTACTTCTTTCAAAGATATGTCTTCAAACTTATCTGATTTCATGAGTGGAATGAATGTTCATATGTCTACTATTGCTAATGCTTTATCAACCACCCAACAACATGAACACGCTATGATGGTTCGTGAGCAAGAATTGGAAAATCAGAAGAAAAATTTGGTAAATGAGCTACTTGGTGTGCAAGGGTTGACTAGATATGAAGCATTATTAGCTTCCCAAAAATTGGCGTCTAGTCCAAGTGATCTCTCTCTCTTTTATCAGAGTCCGGATGATGCATGGAAGAAGGAGTTTATTTTTAACCTCATTCACCCACACTTGCCTCGAAATGGCAATAATTGATGCATGGAAGAAGGAGTTTATTTTTAGACTATCATATTTTTCATAGAACATTTTATGTGGATTTTTATTGGTGTTAGAATATTTTTGCTATTGTCGTATTATATGAACATGTTCAATGGATTTTTATGGAGTAATTTGGATTTTTGCTTTTGTTATAGTTAATTTTAATTTTAAATAATATTAATTGTAGTTATCTATAATGAAGAAAAGAAAACGATTCGAAATCCATTCCAAATGTGAACCAAACAACATGTATGTCATTTAGAATCCATTACAAGTTCAAACCAAACAAGCATTAAAAAGTATGGAGTTCTAACTCCATACCTCCTTGGTATTAGAATCCATTCCATTCCATTCCAATTGTTTGAACCAAACGGCCCCTTAGTGGGTTTGCCAATTGAAAAGGGCTAAGCTCAAGGGGGTGAATCAAAAAAAAAAAAAAGGAAACAATGTAGGGAATAAAACAAGGCTATTTGGCTATGTGAGGTTCATATAAACTGATTTTTTGCTTCATATCATATGCACAAAGATGTAATGCAATTTCATGATCTAAGGACGATGCGACACACTTATGCGTAATGATGTGACACGCCTCGCGAGGAGACCTACTCTCAAACCTAGATGAGGGCGGGGTATGAATGTACCCGCCCTAGGAGGCTCTACCCTTACCTTTGAGTAGTTAAGTCGAGCCAAAGGTCTAGTCTACGGCCCTAGGTCTCACAAGATTGGTCTAGACTCATTGGTCAAGCCCTCCTTCCTCGGCTAACTAAGAGGCCACGGGTGCGAGTCACGAGGAGGGGGAAGGCACAATTGGGCACATTAGTTCATCATGGGGGTACTTGGTTCCCTTCCTTTGACCATGTTCTTCCTTAAAAACTTATTTACAAACTCAATGCAAAAGAAAGAAATGCAACAAGTATTTACATGTGAACAAATGCATGCGGAAATTTAAACAAACACGAAATGAAACATGCAACAAATTGGCTAAACCTAGCAGCACATCAACACCAAAATTCCAAACGGTCTCCCAAGGAGACACCCAAAGCATCAAAATTCCCATTCTCCTTCAAAGTATGCAAGATATCAAAAAGAAAGAATAGTAAAAGGAGCAAGAGATAGGAAGGATTATACCAAGCGGTCTTCTAGCTCCTTTTTGCCTCAAGTGGTCAATGTGCCATGCCAAAGGTTAGACAAAACATATATATACAATGCAAATTTTTTTTGAATTTTTTCAGAAATTTTTCAATTTTTTAGGCATTTTCTCTAATTTAAAAACATTTACAATTATAAACAAATATTCACACGAGTGGATAATTCCCTCCCCACACTTGAAATGTACATTGTCCTCAATGGACAAAAGCATAGGGAGTGAATAAGAAAAAGGAAGGAACATATTTTTGGAGTTTTCAATTTTTTTTTAAATGGAAAATAACATATTTTTGTGATTTTTGTTTTGAAAAAAATAAAAGGACATATTTTTGGTGTTTTTGTTATAAGAACTCCCTCCCCACACTTATTTATTTACATTATTTCCAAATTGAAATAAATGTGTGGAGGGGATTCAAATTAAAAGACATGTTTTTGGTTTTTTTTTTAGGCCCTCCCCACACTTATTTATAGACATGGGAGGGCAATTTAGTGAAATAAAATAACATGTTTTTGGTGGTATTTGTCATTTTTCAATTTTTAGTTGGTTTTTATTTTGAAAATGCAATGCATGCTCTATTCTATATGCTAAATTGAAATGGCAATGCAAATTATGCTAAGTGAATGCAATTACTAAATGTGACAATATATTACAAAATTGAAATCTAATGCAATCCTATATGATGCAACTAAATGCTTTATCAACTAAATGCATGCGAAAAATTTAAACATGAATGAGAAATTTGGATAAAAGGGAGAAATCATACTTGTCATTTGGATTGATTGGGAGGATAGAAAAAGAGCCCTCATTACTAGGCTCTATTCATAATCATCATCACCATCACCGTCTCCATCATCATCATTACCATCACCATCACCTTCAATGTTGGAATATGTGTCCTCCGACAATAATGCGATCACGACTGTTGATCATGATGATCACATGTTTAAGTCTCATTAAAATGAATACAATTGGGAAGTAATATTATTCTTATCAAGCAACCGGTCAACATATATCGGTAATGATTGGCTGACTAGAGTTTGACATTACTGTCGTGTGACGGTGGTGATCAGTTGACCCCCTAGGTCATACCTAAAGGGCAACCCTCTTAATTGATTATTTAATTAATCGTATAATGTTACGAGTTAATTAAATTACTTGAAAATTGACGGACGATTTTGGAAGTAATATTTACGTATCATATTGAAATGTGATTAAATGAGATACGGTCTGGGTAATTAAATTGTATAATTACTCGGATGAAATAGATTGTTTAATGTAACAATTAAATTGAATGAATTGTTATAAATACAATCAGTTGTGATTTATAAATTGGTAAAATTTTTGGCATAAGTAATTATGAAATTACTAAGTCAATTTTTGTATGTGACGTATTTTTATTAATACGTTGATTTTTAATATGTTAAAAATACATAACAAATATATATGTCACATGTGACATGTGACATATTTACAATTGACAAAAAAAATAAAATGGATCACTTGTTAATCCATGAATGCCGAAATGAAGGGGTAGTGGTAGCTAATATTGTGCTTGGTTAATTTATTATAAGAACACAATGATTACCTACATCCTAGCCATGCAACTCTAATTTTCTTGTGAAGACAAAATTGTTCATGCATTGGCTCCCCTAAAAGTCCCCCTTCCACCCGGTTTTTATGTGAAAAACCATCATTGGTTTTTCATATAATTTTACCTATTATTACACTAAAAGAGTTTAGTAATATTCATTCTACTCATCATCCAAAAATATAGTTTTAGAGAGAAATAAAATCCTCCCTTTTATCTCTCTAAAAACCGAAATAGTATAAGAGTTTATAAATATTTTGGTTCCAATTTTCTACTAAGAATTAATATTATAACTAGTATTTGTAATATTAATTTAATTAAGAGGAGCCTTGGGTATAATACATAGGGAGAGATCTTACACTTAGATCTTTGTTCTTCCATTGGAAAAGCTCAAGAACAAGAAGAGAAAGGTGATCTCTCTTGTGCCCTAATAGCCGAAATTTACCATGTAAGGACATGATTTCTCCTCTATTTATTTTATTGTTTGCATGCATAAGATCCGTAATTAATTTTATGACAAATTATTTAGACATATAAGAGTATGTTATAATGTATATAAATCTACATTTCCTTCAATCGGTATCAAGAGCCACGGTTGTTTGCATGCAAATTGGTTAAAAGTTTTTCCGAGTTATATGAATAACAAAATAAAACTTGTAAAATTTGTGTTATTATGATATATCACGAAATAATTACATGCATGTTAATATTTCTGGTCCTAAAGTGTTTTAGGATATTTTGGTTAATTTTTCGGATTTTTATTGTTCATAATTTACAATAATGACATTTAAATGTGATTTTATGAGTAAAAATGTCATTTTTGGTCGAAAATTAGCTATACTTCGAACTTTAAGTTGGTTTTTGGATATGTTGTTACATATATTATTTTGAGATAACCTGTAAATTTTCATAATTTTTGCACTTGTTATGCTCGAAAAATGAATTTTTCATTATTAAATTCGGATTTAAGAGAAAAATAGGTTAATAAGAGTTACATTTCGAATCTGGTCATAGAAAATTTATATGTTGTCACATGCAATTTTACAAGATGTGTGTAAAATAATTGGCTATAAAGAAGTCTTTTAGCATGATTTATGAATTTTTGAAGAAAAATGGCATAAATAGTGACATTATTAATGAAAATTAATAAAATATAATCTATGACTTAGGAAAAACGTCTAATGTTGCATTTTATTATATTTTTCAAATCTAAAATTGAAAAGTTAATGAAAATAATTTTTCCATGTTTTTATGATTATTTTATTAAATATCGATAAACCGCAACATTGTTTTTCCGGAAAATTTTTCGAAATTTTTAACCTAAGATTTTGAACATTATGAGTGTCATGGAATTTTTCCAGAATGTTCATGAATTTAAATTTCAAATTTTGAATTTATTTGGAATTTTTGGATTTATTTGAAGTTTAATAGCTTAATTTTGTATTTTTGGCCCTTTTATGAACAATTTTGTAAATAAAAGTTAATTATGGTCAAATTATTAGTGAAGACTATATTTTGAGTCCTAAGAGGTTAGGGTAATTAACTTATGCATAAATATGAGTTTATGTATTTTTGTGATTATAAAATGTTGAAATCACGCAAATCCGTAAAAACCGAGTAATATATGATATTGGCTAATTAAAAGGCGATTTAGCATAAAAATTGAGCATGTTCATACATATTATAATGCTGCATTTTTCTTTATGATTGTCATAATTTTAATTTATGTAATTTTGAATTATGTAATTTTACTTAGTATGGCCTTAGATTTTAATTGGTATTTCCCGAAATGTATGGGAATATCGATTCGGTTGTAATTTTATTGTGATCTCGTATCACCGTTTTGTAATTTAATAGATTTATTTTATTTTAGTTACAAATGTATAATAGGAAATTATGTATTTTATTATGTAATTTTATTCATTCCGGAGTTCCAAAAGACGGATTACTTCAAGAATGGCGATACATAAAGACGGTGTTACCTCGAGATGCGTGCCACAACCGAAGTTCAAGGGACCAATGGAGTTGGTTTCCGAATATGTAATAGATTAATAGTTTTTCTATTTTAGGAAAGGCCATACTAGGATTTATTTACTTTTATGCTTGCATTTTATTTTATGTCACATGCATCGCTAAATCGCCATAACTAAACATGCATTGTCTTATTTATCGAGTTTATCGACCGTGTCAATTAAAATTATCGTAGTTCACCGCTTTAGTTCACTTAAAACGTGATAGATAATAAATTGACATGACCTCTCGCTAAAACAAACAATTGAGACATAACCTTACCAAATAGTAGAAACCATGAAAACCTATTTCGCGAGGGAGTGCACTCGGCTACCCCGGGGTACAAACCTTGTTACGTAGGGGAAGTGGGTGATGAATGTTAATCCACCGAATTCATGTTGATAAGGGATGTATCGGCTACCCCGTGCCCAAGTTGATGTGGGTTTGGATAATGGACACATTTATTCGAAATTTGGATTGAACTCAACAAAAGTTATTGATAAGGGATGTATCGGCTACCCCGTGCCCTTGTTGATGTGTTTTGGGCTATAGATAAACATTAGAGTAATTTTATCAACCAAGAGTTCTAAAAGTAGAATCGATTAAAAGGTTAATCCACCGAGTTATATTGATAAAGGTTGCATCGGCTACCCCGTGCCTAAGTCGATATGAATTTGGGTCTTGGAATCATTTATCTAGTTGGGTAGAGGTCACTAGAAAAATGCTTAAAACTTGTTTAAATCATACATTTTTACGAGTATTATTAAAACGACAATTGTTTTACTCCTTATATTTTGTTTTGTAGACCACTTCTTTTTCATAACAAATGGCAACACCAACACCAACTCCTAATGCTACACCTCTCGCTACTTCATCTTGGCTCCGATCCTTTATGGATCGATGTAAACTTGAAAAGAATGGGTCAAATTTCTCCGAGTGGGATGCCCAACTCAAATTAGCCGCCGAGGGTGACGACAAGCTTCGTTACCTTACCGAGGCCTTTCCACCCGAGCCCTCCACTAGGTCCACCGCGGCCACTAGGGAAGCCTATGAGGCTTACCAAAAGGAGTCCGCCACAATGAAAAATGTATTAATATTTGCGATGGAGGCGGAGCTCCAAAGGAGAGCCTTCAAAATGGGCAATGCTAATGAGATTTACTCCAAACTTGTGACCATGTTTTCACAAACCCCGCGGATCGTCCAATATGAGGCGGCCGCGGCATTCTTTGATCTCGACTTCAAAGAGGGCCAAAAGGTTAGCCCTCATGTGCTCAAACTCATGGAGCTTGTCGAGACCTTGAAGATTCAAAAAGTTGAAATCCCCAAAGAACTCATCGTAGATAGGATTCTACACTCCTTGTCTAGGGTCAAGGCATATGTACAATTCCGGGTGAATTTCAATATGCAAGACAAGGATGTGTCTCTTGAGGAGTTGCACAAGTTACTTGTGCAAGCCGAGAGGGACATGGGGTTAAATGTGAACCCTCCCAAGGATGTGCTTAACATAAGCACAAAGAGTAAGGGGAAGTTCAAGAAGAATGGGAGAAAGGGTAAAAAGCAAGCTCCCACATTCACCAAAGCTAAGTCTTGTGAAGCTAGCACCTCCAAAGTCAAGAAGGGTCCTCTTGACAAATGCCATTATTGTAATGGCATGGGACATTGGAAGAGGAATTGTTCCAAATACCTTGGTGATATCAAACTGGAAAGATCACTCCGTGAGGGTAAATGACTAACCTTCTTTTATGTTTCTAAACTCAACTATGGTATTATGATGCAAAGTTGTGATAATGTATCTTCCCTTTTTATTGTAAATAGGGCCTCCACCAAGCAAAGACAAGGGAAAAGAAAAACAAGCATGATAAACCATGGAGAAGCTAAGGATAGCTTTTATGGAGCCTTGTTTTTAATTGTCTTATTTTAAGTTATGTTTTGAATTTTTAGAACTTTAAGTTTCCGTGTTCGACATGGAAAGGTATTTTGGATAATGGTTTGTATTTTGGATGATAGTGACTTGGTTTGCAACCCAAGTCACCCGTTTTATCATTTATCCTTTATGTTCTAAAATTTCATCTTTAAATGCTTGCGTTTTGAAACATAAGGTTTTTTCACTAAAAGTGATCTAATAGACAATTATAATGACGGGTTTCATTATATGTCCACATGCTTAAGGCTTGTGTATGATCATTTATAAAGCGATTTTGAGTCTATGAACTCTCTTAAAGGTATGTCAAACACCAAGTACACATATGAAATCGATAACAATTAGTCAACCTATGAGGTAGTTCTCCTTATAATTCAACATCATTAATTTGTGTCTGATATGCTATCTTTGAATGCTTAGTGTATTCATTCTAAAGATAGAGTGGGAGAAAAATGAGGACACAACACACAAGGCAAGATATAATTGTGTACTTGTGTATATGAAGATCTACACAAGAGAGAATGATTTGAATGAAGGTATATCTATTTACATAGTACACCAAATAGATGAGATCTATAGTCTCAAGTTAGTTCTAAATCACTTGGCAAAATATAATTGTGTACTTGTGTATATGAAGATCTACACAAGAGAGAATGATTTGAATGAAGGTATATCTATTTACATAGTACACCAAATAGATGAGATCTATAGTCTCAAGTTAGTTCTAAATCACTTAAGAGACCAAGTGAAGTAATCATAAGAGTTTATTCTCAAGATAACTACACGAGGAGACCAAAAGAAGTTTTGGAAGAAAAATGACTAATGTAAAGTCTTAACAAGCTTTTGACTAAGGTTATGAATCATTTGACCAATAGTTTCAATCATGAGTTTTACTTAAGAGCCTAAATGAATCATAGTAACATACTAGTTATGATTAAGTTGCAAAGATTGATATTCCGATATCTTCAATAGCCAACGTTTTAACCACGCAATTGTCATTGTTTAACCTCGCTATGAAATGGTTAAACCTTCTTCCGAAAGGGTATTCCGAAGGACCTATTCTAAATATTATTTGTATTTGAATAATGACATTACTACACATCATTATGACATGAGTGTGTTAGAGATTTAAAATCTCTTTCCGTAAGGTTGAGATGAGACCACTTCAAAATAGGCATTTTGAAAGGATATGATGGGACATATATGGTTTTATCCTAGTAACTTGGCAAGGCAATTTATATTTATATTCTTGACCAATTTCGATTGAGAAGTCAATTTCGAAATATGTTGAATTGAGTGGGAGTTAAGAAATTCTCATGTGAAGACATGGAATTTAGTGGGAGTTATCATCTTTTGAATTTTACGACTCACAACTCATTAAAGAATGACAAGCTAATGCCTTCTTTCATAAAGAAGCCTTTGAGTTTTCAATTCTGGATGAAAATGGACAATGATGAATCCAATTGCATCAGGGATGTTGGATTAGTATTAAAGAGATACACATCACATCAACATACGCATAGGTTATTCGTATGAATGAAAATGGGATTACCATTAGCAGTAATGGTAGTTCATTGAACCTAAGAACGATTGATCTCATGATTATTAGTAACTAATGTTTCCGCCATTAGAATAATCATGTACATGTGCAATTATAAATCATATGCATAAGAGCATGATGATAGACTTGGTGAGCCAAAATAGAAACGTCATGAATTCTCAAGTAGAATCCGATGAGCGATTTCAGTGTTTGACGGAATGTTCTATTGTGTGTCAAGAGGTTGCACATATTGTAGAAAATCCGAACACATATGAGGATTTATGAGAATCCCAAATCTTTCAAGCCCAGAAAAGAGAAATGAGAAGTTTTGGAAAGATGCTTGGTTGAGTAAGAGGTTATTCAAAACAATCTTTCCTAATAAAGCTAGGACTTGTGAGAAGTACTAAGCAAATAATCTTGTCAATTGTTACAAGATTCTACAAAACATATACCTAGTGCATTGTGTGTGGATGGAATACTTGATCGGTACAAGTTATATTATTCATCGCAAATTCGTTCGTTATGAGATGAGCGATGAGAAAGTTCTTTCAAGTTGAAGAACCAAAAACAAGGTCAAGAACCTTAATGTGTACTTGGTAAGATTCATGCTATGAGAACATGAATGTGAAGGAAATTGCAAGTGTAAGAAGTTTGAACACATGGACACATGGGGTGTTAAACTTCTATTGCAATCAATGAGTGTTTACACTTATGATAAACATCACAAGGTTGTAATATGATATTGACTACCCGGGTGTGATGTCGACACTTGTCGTTTGAGTTATTATTAACTCACCTTGAACATTGTTATATCCAAACGGGTTGTAGAGACAATTGAACCCCGTTAAAGTGAACATGGATTAACATTGTTTTTGCCCATAGTTACTTATATGAGGTGACGTCTCGAAGTGACTAGAGTGTGATGCGATTGATGGCAAGTTCAAGTGCCATAGAGTCATGTGAAATGACTAGTCGATCACATAGGCAGACTGTTAGGAACTTTTTGTCGGGTCTAATGACCGCTTATAGAGTTCTGGCAAATTTATATAGCCTGGTCGTGGCGAGAGCTACTATAGTATTCAAATGAGTCGATTCTTTTGACTAAAGACTATTCGCCTAAGATGGCACGATTTGATTAACTTTGATTTGTGTTACTACGACCTTCGTAAATGGGGTCAAATGGGCATATTTTGGGTTATGATGGTGTGGCTAGTCGAAGGGAATGAGTGCGATAGGAATTGTCCACCCCTAGTCGGGGTTATAATAATATCTCGGGGCCACTCGAGGAGTAATGAATCGAAATGCGTGGCCACGCTCGGATGGTATCCAGTGTGGATAAATCCGGTCAATCGCTTATTCTCCGGATCGAGGAAACCACTCTCGATATGATCACTTGCAAGTACGACCGAAAGACACCTTGCATTGAGTGGGAGATAGTAATAGGACAAGAGAATTGGTGACGCACACTTGTCGAGGACAAGTGGGAGATTGTTGGAATATGTGTCCTCCGACAATAATGCGATCACGACTGTTGATCATGATGATCACATGTTTAAGTCTCATTAAAATGAATACAATTGGGAAGTAATATTGTTATCTTGTCAACCGGTCAACATATATCGGTAATGATTGGTGACTAGAGTTTGACATTACTTGTCGTGTGACGGTGGTGATCATTGACCCCTAGGTCATACCTAAAGGGCAACCCTCTTAATTGATTATTTAATTAATCGTATAATGTTACGAGTTAATTAAATTACTTGAAAATTGACGGACGATTTTGGAAGTAATATTTACGTATCATATTGAAATGTGATTAAATGAGATACGGTCTGGGTAATTAAATTGTATAATTACTCGGATGAAATAGATTGTTTAATGTAACAATTAAATTGAATGAATTGTTATAAATACAATCAGTTGTGATTTATAAATTGGTAAAAATTTTGGCATAAGTAATTATGAAATTACTAAGTCAATTTTTGTATGTGACGTATTTTTATTAATACGTTGATTTTTAATATGTTAAAAATACATAACAAATATATATGTCACATGTGACATGTGACATATTTACAATTGACAAAAAAAATAAAATGGATCACTTGTTAATCCATGAATGCCGAAATGAAGGGGTAGTGGTAGCTAATATTGTGCTTGGTTAATTTATTATAAGAACACAATGATTACCTACATCCTAGCCATGCAACTCTAATTTTCTTGTGAAGACAAAATTGTTCATGCATTGGCTCCCCTAAAAGTCCCCCCCTTCCACCCGGTTTTTTATGTGAAAAACCATCATTGGTTTTTCATATAATTTTACCTATTATTACACTAAAAGAGTTTAGTAATATTCATTCTACTCATCATCCAAAAATATAGTTTTAGAGAGAAATAAAATCCTCCCTTTTATCTCTCTAAAAACCGAAATAGTATAAGAGTTTATAAATATTTTGGTTCCAATTTTCTACTAAGAATTAATATTATAACTAGTATTTGTAATATTAATTTAATTAAGAGGAGCCTTGGGTATAATACATAGGGAGAGATCTTACACTTAGATCTTTGTTCTTCCATTGGAAAAGCTCAAGAACAAGAAGAGAAAGGTGATCTCTCTTGTGCCCTAATAGCCGAAATTTACCATGTAAGGACATGATTTCTCCTCTATTTATTTTATTGTTTGCATGCATAAGATCCGTAATTAATTTTATGACAAATTATTTAGACATATAAGAGTATGTTATAATGTATATAAATCTACATTTCCTTCATTCAATTGCCCCGAACTCGGACGCACGGATGAAATCGTCCGTGTTCATGTGGACATCCGAGCTAAAATCCTCCATGGCTTGGCTCGTACCAACAAACATCTCCGGGTGCCCTCCGGCACCACTAGACCCTCCCTCTTGGAAGATTGAAGGGGCACCCCCGAACCACCTCGCGTCATGTCCCTCCCCTTGGGTGGTAGGCGGGGTGGGAAAAACCGGGGCGCTAAAGTAGTCGGGCCGCAAGTTAATATCTCCGTAGCGGAAGGTCCCATCTTCCGGATGTCCGCCATCCGGGAATAAATAGTAGGAGGGGTGAAGCTTGGAGGGGTGCTTGTATTGGTTCCTCATATAGTCATCATAGACCGGAAATTGACCGATAGAATGGTCAAAGTAAATCCGGTCAAGTCGTTGTTGAAGCCCAAGCCGCTCACCGGCGGCGTTTGCCATGTTAATTTTCATCTCCTCCATGAAGGAAATGAGATCGGCGTGGAGAGGGGGCGATTGTTGTTGTTGTTGACTGGAGGTCCCCTCTCCTTGATGGAAAGGCCCGGGGACAAAAGGGGTAGATGGTGTGACAAACCGCAAGGTAGACCTTGCGGGAATGATGGGTCGGTCACGAGAATAACGAAGATTAGGGTTAATTTGTTGGGGGATGGAGGGATCTTCAAGATCTTCAATCTCAAGCAAGTAATATTCCTGGTTAGGCACTACTTTCATTTTGTTGGGGTTGGGAAAAGGGATAGAATTTCGATCGACTCCATCAACCCGAATTTGCCAATAGTCTAGGCCATCATTCGGGTTGGTCTTCAACCAACCGAGGTTGTGGTGGATATAGTTTTTGAAAAGCATCGTATCACCAATCATTGAACGCAAGCCACCCAAGTTGACCCTCCGATTGAGCCTCTTCATCAAATGGGTGATGAGTCCACCCACGACAACGGCCGTATTAGAGGCCGGAGAATTGCTAAGTCGTTGTAATGTAAGGGCCAAGTGGTGGGCAATGTCAATTTTGAAAGTAGTTGGGTTGGAACGAAGGAAAGAGCCGAGAATTTCCAATTCCTCCGTTCTGAAATTATGATTTTCCTCTCGGCCAAAGATGGTCCAACCCATGTACCGATGCCAAACCCGGATAGCCGCATTATGGACAGTGTTGGCGGCTCTCTTGACCCCCTTAACATCATCTAAACCCGTAATAGCCTTCCATAAGGCCCCATGGTCAAATGTCTCGGGTGCCTTGTGAGGAGGGCTAGAGTCAAGCCCAAAATGGGAAGCAAAGGTTGCAAGGGTCAAGGAGTAGTCCTTGTTCATCAAACGAAAATGCAAAAAGGCAACCTTTTGGGTTTGGCGATGCTTGTCAAGGCGGAGGGAACTCAAAAACTCCCAAGTAAGACGGACATAGGTCCGCTCATGAATTCCATACATCATCTTCATTCCCACCCCATCAAATAATTCAAGAGTAACTTGATCTAATCCTAATTCCCGCATGGATTGTCGATCAATAAATCGGGTAGGGACAATAGGGCGTTTCTTGCATAAGACAAACTTACCTTTCATTGTGATTGAAGCGAATTGGATGTCCGGGAAGTCGGGATCGGAGCTCATATCGGTCGCCGCCGCCGCTACCGCCTCCGCCTGTTGAAGAGCCAAGTCTCCTCTCCTCACTCTTTTCTTTGGGGCCATGTTTGTGATTTTGATGGTGGGTGAAAGGTTAGGAAGGAGGTTGGGGTGGTTGTTGGTGGTGGAAGGGTGGTGGTAGGGTGGTCGGTGGGGGAGTTGAGGTGAGGTGAGAGGGAGGGAGGTTAGGGTTAGAGTGAGAGAAGAGGGAGGAAAGGATTCGAAATGAATGAAGAGAATAGGTGATTTTCGTGTAAAATGAAGCTTCAGAGTACTCCCAGCCGGTCAGAAGACCGGCCGCCGGTCACCCGGCTGGGAAAACGTACTAACTTGAAAATTTTTAGAATTTTACAGAAGACTCCCAGCCGGTCAGAAGACCGGCCGCCGGTCACCCGGCTGGGAGGACACCCTTCTTTCAATTCCTTCATTAAATGCATTCCCAACCGGTGGGCCGGCTGCCGGCCTGCCGGCTGGGACTTCCCTCTTAAGCAAACTTGTTAACAATCCCTCATAAGCGTACCCCCAGCCGGTGGACCGGCTTCCGGCCTGCCGGCTGGGACTTCCCTTCAATCCATTTTGATACATTTCCAATTGTATACGCACTCCCAGCCGGTGGACCGGCTGCCGGCCTGCCGGCTGGGACTACTCTTCCTTGTGTTTTCGCCAAAAATCTTTGAAATTTACAGGGACTTCCCATCCGGTCAGAAGACCGGCCGCCGGTCACCCGGCTGGGACTCCCTCTCATCATGTTTTCTCCAATAAACCCCTATTCCAATTCCCGTCATTCATTGGCCTCGATTTCCGTGTTTTCGACTTTCAAACCCGACTCGGGACGTCGGATAAAGGCCAATAAATGGTCAAACGCTTGTTCATCAAATAAAAGCCCCAAATCTTCAACAATCATGACCGACAACAATCAAATTGACAAGTAGTATCCATCCAAAATTCCTCAAAATCTACCTAAATGCATGATATATACAAAGATGCATGGGTTGCCTCCCATGTAGCGCCCTTGTTTAATGTCGTAGGCTCGACCAAGTAAACAATCCAACAAATTTTCATGACGAGGAGGGAAAAGAACCTTAATTCACTAGAAAGGTTTCAAGGGTCTTCATTTCCTTTTGGACGGGATTGCCAACACGATAGTGCTTTAACCTTTGACCATTCACTTTGAAAGTCCGGTCTCCTTGGCTTATTTCCACCGCCCCATGAGGGAAAGATCGGACCACGGTGAAGGGTCCGGTCCACTTCGACCTCAATTTTCCGGAAAAGAATTTCAAACGGGTATCGTATAGAAGAACCAATTCCCCCTCCTTGAACTCCCTTCGAATTATGTGCTTGTCATGAAAGTTTTTCGTTCTTTCCTTGTACAACTTGGCATTCTCATAGGCTTCTAGCCTAAACTCTTCCAATTCATTCAAATCGAGAAGTCTCTTCTCACCGGCCGTCTTCAAGTCATAGTTGAGATGCTTGATGGCCCAATATGCCTTATGTTCAAGTTCAACCGGCAAATGACAAGCCTTGCCATACACCAATCGGAATGGTGAGGTACCGATAGGTGTTTTGAAGGCCGTCCGGTAAGCCCACAAAGCATCATCAATTTTCAAGGACCAATCTTTTCTTGACTTGTTCACGGTTCTCTCAAGTATGGTCTTCAACTCTCGGTTGGAAATCTCGGCTTGCCCATTAGCTTGAGGATGGTAGGCAAGACTCTTCCTTTGTTGCACTCCATACTTTTTCAATAAAGCTTCCAACGCTCTCTCTCCGAAATGAGTACCACGATCGCTAATGAGGACTCTCGGGACCCCAAACCTAGGAAAGATGACCTTTTGAAGTAGCTTGATCACTTCCTTGGCATCACAAGTCTTAGTCGGGATCGCCTCAACCCATTTGCTAACGTAGTCGACCGCCACAAGTATGTACTCATTGCCGAATGAGGATGGGAAGGGACCTTGATAATCTATCCCCCACACATCAAAGAGCTCAACCTCAAGCATGAAATTCATGGGCATTTCATGCTTCCTTGTGATGTTCCCACTCCTTTGGCATTTGTCACATCCTTTAACATAAAAGGCAACGTCACGGAATAGAGAGGGCCAAAAGAAACCACATTGAAGCACTTTAGCGGCCGTCTTCTTGGAGCTTGCATGGCCACCACAAGGCAAGTCATGGCAATGGCTCATAATAGAGGTAGCTTCCTCTCTTGGAACACACCTTCTTATCATCCCATCGGCACAAGACTTGTACAAACATGGGTCATCCCAATAATAGTGCCTCACATCATGAAAGAATTTCTTTTTCTTGTGATAGTCATAGTCGTGTGGTATTATCCCGGAGACCAAATAATTCACTATATCCGCATACCACGGTGCTTCACCCAAACTTAGGGACAACAAGTGGTCATCGGGCAAGTGATCATTGATAGGAAGCCCATTGTCAACATTGAGGTTGATTAGCCGGGATAAATGGTCGGCCACCACATTTTCAACTCCTTTCTTATCCCTAATCTCCATGTCAAACTCTTGGAGAAGTAATATCCATCTAATCAACCTAGGCTTGGACTCTTTCTTGATGAGCAAGTGTCTCAAAGCAACATGATCGGTGAACACAATAACCTTAGCTCCCACCAAGTAGGTCCGGAACTTCTCCATTGCGAAAACCACGGCTAAGAGCTCCTTTTCCGTTGTTGAGTAATTTGTTTGAGCATCATCAAGAGTTTTGCTTGCATAATGAATTTCATGCACCTTTCCATCCTTCCTTTGGCCTAATACCGCGCCCAAGGCATGATCGCTCGCATCACACATCAACTCAAACGGCAAGCTCCAATCCGGAGGTTGTATAATTGGAGCACTTGTCAAAGCTTCCTTCAACCTATTAAAAGCATCAAGACACCGGTTAGAAAACAAGAAAGGGGTATCTTTGGCTAACAACTCGGTCAAGGGTCTCGCGATCTTAGAGAAGTCCTTGATGAAGCGGCGATAAAAGCCCGCATGACCAAAGAAACTTCTCACCCCCTTAACATTGGTGGGAGGTGGGAGACTAGCTATGACCTCTATCTTAGCCTTATCAACTTCAATTCCTCGGTTGGACACTATGTGTCCCAACACAACACCTTCTTGTACCATGAAATGGCACTTTTCCCAATTGAGCACAAGGTTAGACTCTTGACATTTACTCAAAACTTTCTCCAAATTCATCAAACAATTTTCAAAACTTTTCCCAACAACCGAGAAATCATCCATGAAAACTTCCATTTCTTGTTCAATGAAATCGGAGAAAATTGACATCATAGCTCTTTGAAAGGTAGAGGGAGCATTACATAGCCCAAACGGCATCCTCCTATATGCATAGGTGCCGAATGGGCAAGTAAAGGTGGTCTTCTCTTGGTCACTTGGATGGATTGGGATTTGGAAAAATCCCGAATAGCCATCCAAGAAACAAAAATAGTTGTGTTGAGCTAATCTTTCTAGCATTTGATCCATGAACGGTAAAGGAAAATGATCCTTCCGGGTGGATTTGTTCAACTTCCTATAGTCCACGCACATTCTCCACCCGGTTACCGTTCTTGTAGGAATCAATTCATTCTTGTCATTTCGCACTACCGTCATGCCCCCTTTTTTGGGAACTACATGAACCGGGCTCACCCACCTACTATCCGAAATAGGATAGATAATGCCCGCGTCAAGTAGCTTAAGGACTTCTTTCCTTACAACCTCTTTCATGATGGGATTAAGCCTTCTTTGTGGCTCGATTGAGGATGTGTCCTCATTTTCAAGAAGAATTTTATGAGTACACAAAGAGGGACTAATCCCCTTGAGGTCACCAATAGTGTACCCAAGGACACCCTTGAACCTTTTGAGCAAAGAAATGAGTTTTGAGGTTTGGGTGTCATCAAGTGCACTATTGATGATGACGGGAAAAGTGGAATTATCTCCTAGAAATTCATACTTCAAAGAAGAGGGAAGAGGTTTAAGTTCAACCGTAGGAGGAGGCGTGGAACTCTCCTCCTTCTTACCGACTTCCAACACTTCAAATTTGGGTGCTTGTTCATGAATAGGAGCCGAATCCAACATCCATACATATGCAAGAGTCTCAACATCTTTGTCATCGACCTCATACCCACTAACAAGACAAGTTTCTAAAGGATCCATAGAGGAAGCTTTTGGGTCATGCTCCTCCATGGGATTCTCAAGAATGTCAACAATGCAACAAGTGTCACCTAGAGAAGGAGCTTCCATGGACTTGTGGAGTTCAAATTCCACTCTATCTTCACCCACTTGTAAAGACAACTTGCCACTCTTTACATCGATCATAGCTCCACCGGTAGCAAGACAAGGTCGGCCTAAAATAATAGGCACATTGTAATCCTCCGGCATATCCATAACAAAGAAATCACATGGTATGACAAGCTTCCCAACTACCAAGGGTACATCTTCAATCACACCAATGGGAAATTTGACCGACCGATCGGCAAGTTGAAGTGAAACTCTAGTAGGTTTCAAATCTCCCAAATCAAGCCTCTTGAATATAGAAAGTGGCATGAGGCTCACACTAGCCCCCAAATCACACAAAGCTCTTTTAATAGCCACCCCTTGGATAGAACAAGGGATAGAGAAACTCCCCGGATCTTCTAGCTTGTTAGGAAGCTTGTTGGTGTGAGTGAGTATAGCACTACATTCTTTGGAGAGGTTGATGGTTTACACCTCTCCATTCTTCTTCTTCAAGGTGACAAGTTCCTTAAGAAACTTGCCATAAGATGGAATTTCGGTAATCATATCAAGGAAAGGAATAGTTACATTCATTCCCTTCAAGATCTCAACAAACTTCTCATATTTCTTTTCAATTCTAGGCCTTGCAAGCCTTTGTGGAAAGGGTACCGGTGCTACATACTCCCTTGGTGGTGGAGTACATTCTTTGGCCTTAGTTGCAATAGGCTCATCTTGCTTTGGAGGATCAACCATCTCCACCTCCTTAGACTTTTCCACCACAATTTCATCTTCTTGCACAACTTCAACCGGGTGCTCTTTCACAACTTCATTATTCACCCTCTTTCTCTTCCACTTAGGAGATTTCTCAACCTCCTCCAATTGCTTCCCACTCCTCAAAAATACCGCGTTCATCTCCCTTGGGTTAACCGTATTACCCGGAAACTTCCCCGGATTTTGAGCCAATTGACTCAATTGTTGAGAAATTTGGGCCACATGAGTTTCCGTAGCCTTTTGTGATGCCCGTATTTCATCATTCACCCGGCTTTGTGAGGCAATGTGGTTATCAAGCTTTGAGTCGGATTTTTGATTTGCAATAACCAATTGTTCAAAAGCTTGTTCCCAAGATGGTTTTTGAGGGGTTTGGAAGTTTTGGTTTTGTGGTTGGAAATTTTGGGTTTGTTGTTGATTGAAATTTTGCCCCTTGAAACCCCCAAATGGTTGTTGGTTTTGGGTGATGAATTGTTTTCCTTGGAAACCGGGTGGAATTTGTCTTTGGAATTGAGAGTTTTGATTGAACCTTGGTTGTTGTTGAGGTTGGGAAGTGGTGGGATTTTGAATGTTTTGTGAAGCATAAGATAAGAAAGGGTGAGTTCTTTTTCCATTGACAAATTGGTTGTTGTTATTATTATTGAACCCTTGCCTTGCACTAGTTGATTCCCAAATCCCATTTACTTGCTCATAGCATTCCTCACCTAGGGGTGCAATCAAGGGACACCCAATGGGAGTATGCCCTTGTTCACCACACAACTCACAAGACAAGACTTGCCTCATATCGGAGCCTTTAGGTTTTGAATTTAGCAAAGCAACTTGTTGGGTGAGTTCATCTAGCATACCCTTTACCTCCACATTCAAAACCGAATTAGAATCCTTGCTCTTGCCCTTCCTCATTTGCCTATCACTTCCCCATTCCATAGTTCTTGAGGCCATCTCCTCAATTAGTTCCTTTGCCGCTTTATGCCCCAAAATGTCTAAGGCACCTTTCCCCGATCCCGCATCAAATGAAAGCCTAAGGTCTTGAGTCAACCCTTTGTAGAAATTGTTCACTAGCTCAGCTTCGGAGATGCCATGGTGTGGGCATAACCGTTGGAGCTTCTTGTACCGTTCCCATGCCTCATATAAGGTCTCATCCTCTTCTTGAGTAAAGCTTTGTAATTCACTCTTGACTTTGGCCGTTCTTGAGGGTGGGAAATATTTGTTCAAAAATGCCGAAGCCAACTCATCCCATGTCTTGAAGGAATCCGGGTCACAATTCTTCAACCAATCCTTGGCCGAACCCCTAAGAGAACGGGGGAACAACCTAAGGCGAACCGCGTCATCGGAAACCCCATTTGATTTGTACATATCGCAATTTTCAAGGAAATCATTTAGATGATCATTTGGGTTCTCCAAGGGACCTCCTCCAAATTGGTTGTCTTGAACAAGGTTGAGCAAGGCATTTTTGATCTCAAAGTTATTAGCTTGAACTCGTGGCCTTTGGATGCTTGGATTGACTATGTGCTTAGGAGCCATAGTGTCTCTTATCGGAACCGGATCACCCATGGTGTTAGGCTCTTCTTCTAAAACCCCAAAAGGATTTTCAAACACTTCGGTAGCTTCTTGGCGATTAACTTCTTCAATCGGTGGAATATCAAGTAAACCCCTTCTTCTTAGAGAATTAAATCTTCTTGCCGTGGCTTCAATTTCGCGGTCAAGTTGATATATCGGTTGACCTCGTCTTCGTCGCCTACTCATGCAAAAGACCTAAGCACTTGAAAGAAAGGATTAGTAACAAAGGACTTAGTCTAAACTAGAACAAAAACGATTAATATCAAGCCGTACTCCCCGGCAACGGCGCCAAAAACTTGATGGTCTCAAGTCAAACCTCGCAAGTGCACGATTTTATCGTTGTACACTTAAAAGGGTCGATCCCACAAGGAGTAGGTGGAGTACTAATCGTTCTAATTCACCGGTTTAGCTAAGTCGATAAATAACAAAGAGGGTAGTAACAAACTTAGCACTAAACTATCAAATTTAAAGACTAAAGACAAGGTAAGATAAAAGCAAGCTAAAAATAAAGGATGAATCAAATAAGAGAAAGACTAGAACTCGGTCCGACCATGAACATGAGTAATTCCACATACTAATCGTCTCGGCTAATCAAAAGGGGTAGAAAGGTAAGGGGGAGACGGCTCTAATTCGCCTAGAACCTCCCTTCCGGTGTCGCACTAGGACACTAGCTACTCCGGCTAACCCCCCTCCCGGGTTCGAAAGCCGGTCTCCCTGACTCAAAACCCAACAACCCCAAGAACATGCATTTTCCCAAGGAGGTCAAGTAAATGGTCAAGGTCATTAAGCCCTCATCATATTCCGGGTCATCCCACTCCCCCTTCCGGAGGTCGATTTCAAACACTAGCCTAGGGGCACCCTCCCTCGGTTCTCCCTTCCGGTCTCAACCTTAGTTGGTGACAAGGGTCGGTCCCCAAATACTCGACTAACAACCTAACCAACTTCCGTTGGTGTGGCAAGGGTCAAAAGCCGACACTACCCGGAAACCAAACCTTAAGCATGAAAATTCCCCAAGACTACCCTAACCAATTTTCCCCACAAATTAGCCTTAGTGACAATTAATTAGTGAAATTACCCATATCGGGCCAAACCGAGTCCTAGAAGGAGACTACTCACTAATCATGGTTCTAATTGCAAAATAAACAATAAAGATGGAAACTTTGGTCACAAACATGGTGAGGAGATAAATCTTACTACTAAGCATGCAACAAATCAACAATAATTAAGAGGAAAAGTGATATTAATCTAATAACAAGGTTTATTAAACTAAAAGACACAATCTTTAACCAAATCCACTCAAAGATTAAGTCTTTGAGGACAACTAACCAAGGATGAACAAATGAAAGAGAATCAAAGCAAAGATGAACAATGAAAAGATGAACAATGATGAGAATAACAACAACAAACAAACAACAACAACAACTTTAACATAAACAATCAAACAAACTTGAAGGAAGAACAAAATGTAAACAAATGGAAATAAGGAAAGAAATAATACCAATCAAGAAGCAAGAAAGGAAGAATGATAGAATAAATAAGTATAAACTTTCAATCTTCTTCTTACAACCCAAATTCAATCACAAATTGATTGAATTACTACTCTAATTAAGGAATGATTAGCAAAAGGATTAGCAAAGTTTTAAACTTGAAAGGGAAATATTCTTAGATCTAGGGTTGTGTGTACAAAAGGGTTTAAGAGAGGGTATTTATAGGTTACACAAGGATTAGGACAGAAATTGAAATGGGCTTTGAAACACGTATATGCATTCCCTACGGTCAACCGGCCGCTGGTGCTGGCCACTTTGGGAGATCTCTGGAACTTTGAACGAGTTTTGGAGGTCATCGGTGTGCACGGCCGATCAACCCGCCGTCCTTGACACGACTGGGGCACCTTGACTTCAATCTTGACTTTTGGCCTTTTGGAGGGACTCCCGGCCCGGCTGGCCCGTGTGGCCATTCTTGACCTACTGGGAGTTTCTGTAACATTCCTTCATTTTCTTGTCTTCAAGCTCATATGGTCTTCCCAGTAGGCTAGCCGCCGCCACCACCCATTGGGATGCTTCTTCCAACTTCTTCCTTCATTTCCTTGTAAATGTACTCCCAGCCGGCTAGCCGGCTGCCGGCCTACCGGCTGAGGGTACTCCTCAGCATAACTCCCTTCATCTTTCATGCATAGCTTAGAAATCCCGTCTTTCTAGCTTCGTTTCGCCCGTTCCCGCATCAATTTCTGCAAGGGGGCCAAAGTGTCATAGTAAAGGGAATCGGGACTAGAAACGAGAGTAAAGGGGGTACAAAACCGCCTTAAATGGGGTTGAATATGCATGAAAATAAAGGGAAAAAGAGTGCAAAATGGTCCTATATCACCGACTCAGAAACCCGCAACTCGAGTAAACCTGAGTCAACCCAAATCCCGAATGTCAAAATTAATGCCATGAATGTCTTTATCATGTCATTTCCATTAAAACGACCCTAATTAGAGTCAAAACCGACACCGGGCCAAAAACCGACTCGAAAATTCAAATCCCGACTCACACGGGTCAAACCCGAGTCAAGCACACAAAACACCTACCTCAAGTAACACCTAAAATCATCTTATTAGATGCCCATATTGTTACACGACATCCTATTTGATTACCACAAATCAACAATGGATGGAGAAATGGCCACGTCCAAATTGAAAAGGACAGGGCACCCCAATGCATAGCAGGCTTGCCCGCGCCTCAATGGGGTGTCTGCTTAGCCCCCAAGAAAACTCAACCGACCTACCATCCCACATTTCTCTATAAATACCCACCATCACACACCATAATATTCACGCGAGCGTCCGCCCCTTCACCTCTCTCTTAAACTTCTAGACTCGACTTCCTAAGTCACAAAATCGACACGTATTTACGACCTACCGATCGTAAACACAAACCTTACACATATTGTTTGGTACCGTCGCCGTGCATTCGACCGACCCATTTGACCAACTCAATTCATCAATCAACATGTTTTAATTAACATATTTTCAACATATTTTCAAAACCAAATCCTTTTTTAAGGCACTCTTTTTAAACTTCTTTGATCGCGAGTAGTCACAACGAGAAAACCGTCTCTAAAGTCGTCTACCACGCAAACATCAAAATACGTAAGTTTGAGGGTGTAAATATCTCATTTATTTCATGTCTTTACTGTTTTTATGAGTTTATATGCATGAACAATGCATAACACGATTCAAATATAGGTTAGACGAGCCAAAACCGAGTTTTGGCCTGAGACAGGAGCTCCTTACTATGCAGGGAGGCTCGCGCCTCTTGTAGGTGTCCAGGTCAGACTCAACCGTGTTTGTTCTCGTCTTTCCTCTTTATTTCTTTCTTATTTGCAATCGGTTTTTACCATTTCAAATGTTTTAAATCATTTTTATGACAAACTCTTTAACTATAAATCATAATCACCCTTGGTTCCATATACCATGACGGTTTAATCCGTGACTCAGTGATAATAACTGGTTAATTACATTTTAAAAGAAATCCTTTTCTTTTATTTGCCATTTTAATTCATTTTTATGATAAACATATTTTGACCATTACAAAAATCATCCTTGGTTCTTTATACCACGACGGTTTATTCCGTGACTCGATGATATTATTGGTCAATTACAAATTAAAGGGTATTTTAACCCCCTTTCATTTCATTTACCATTTTTCTCACTTATTTACATTTGCAAATATATTAATCATAACTCATAATCATCCCTGGTTCTTTATACCATGTCGGTTTAATCCGAGTGCGATGATTAACTTTACTAATTACAAAGAAATGAACTTAACATGATTAGTTCAAATCAATCATTTTACATTTTTATTTGTAAACTATACTTTTCAAATATGCAAATTCGACAACGAATGTTACTAACACAATAGTGATTATTCCGAGTCACGCAAACAATACTTGCAAATCATTTAATCACAAATACGGTTTTAAATAACCATTTTAACAACCAGGAGGCATCTCTTGGTTCGCCCCATGGCTCGCGCCCCAAGAGGCCCTCTGCTTTCATATTTCCAAACCTGGGCAGAGCCCCTGACCTCGCCAATAGGCTCGCGCCTTAACAGGGCTGCCTGGCACTGTTCTGCCTCGTTTTTAGCACTTGTCTAGGACGATCCCGATTATGGTTAATCCGAATACATGACGGATCGGATTGACGAGTTTGCATTTTACACTTTGTCATTTGACACCCTTTTTCAATAAATGGATCACGCTAAGCATCATAACCCGAACTTGGTAAATGGATGTTTAATTTCCATTTTCACATGTAAATCAATCTAAATCCAACTTGACATCTTATGCTTCATATTTGGATTAACAAACCGACTTAGAAAACTCACATGTTAGGTTAACACTTTTGGATGTGCATTCATGCATTTATACCGTTTTATCAACTTTTGCACTTAAACAACCACAATCGATCAGTAGAGGCCGCTAACGCGGGCGGGATTGGGTGTCCGATTAAAGGGCTTCCCAATACGTACCCTCACCCCTTACTCAGAACCTTTGGATAGTGGATGGCCTTATCCAGGGCGTACGAGAGTCATTTTAGGCATAGAATGCTAAAAGGGGGACGAGTCCTTATCTTTAGTACCTATATCAAACACCGCTTTTTGCCTTGGTTGACCTAGGTATAAAGTGGATTCGAACGGGTTCCAAGCATCCCACAAATGCTTGGTGGCGACTCCGAATATCTCTACTCGTTTTGAGATCTTTGCCGAGACGAAACCGACCGATCTAAAGCGATCCAATCGAAAGCATTTCAACGCCACCGAGCGTGGCTTTCTAGACTACTGCATGTCCACAGATTGGCTTGGCGTGCAGGTGGCCCGTGACCGCAGATCGGTGGCGGCCCAAACCCACGAGACCACTTTGTGGCCCATGTCCACAGATTGGCGACTCCGTTGGGGAAAACTAGGACACTTGTGTCTTTGTGATCCTTAGAGATGAAACTCGAACGAGGTCGTGGTTTAAAGTGCATTAATTGATATTACGGTCATAAGTCGGGTTCCTTGTCCAGGCCCATAACCTAACCCTTCTCGACCAATTGGCTCGTCCCGTCGGCGTGAGTTTTCTCATCCCCGCGTTTCGAATCCCGTTTGAGTCAAGCGTACCGTTGACGTTACACATTTCTGTTTCGTTAAAGGGCTTTCATCACCTTCGAGCACGAGGCTAGGGCACACTCCTTACACATTTTGTTCGGATTGGTATCCCTCTCGCAAATCGGGGTTTGATCGCTTGGTGTGTAACCCACCCTTTAAAGCCAAATCCCGTGTCAGCATTATGCATAATATAATGAAATTGCGAGTGCTTATGTGTTATGTGATCATAAGTCCTTCCGTGTCATTTTCAAACTTTCAAAAACACATTTTGCGCTGTTATAATGGCCGTTTCAAACCTTGGTCTTTCGCCGACGGTTGCATTTTAAAATCACCTTTTGCGCCGTTATAATGGCCATTTCAAACCTCGGTCTTTTGCCGACCCTTGCACGCCTTTGTAGGCCGTCGTAATAACGATTTTCAAACCCGGTTGTTTATAACCATTTCAAATACCCTTTTCATGCCGTCGTAATGACGATTTTCAAACCCGGTTTTCTACAACCATTTCAACACGCCTTTCTAGGCCGTCGTAATAACGATTTTCAATCCCGGTTTTCATAACCATTTCAAGTACACCTTTTTATGCCGTTATAATGGCCATTTCAAAATCCGGTTTTTTATAACCATTTCAATTGCACCTTTTCATGCTGTTGTAATGACGATTTCAAACCTCGGTTTCCACAAACCGTTTAAAAATACCCTTTTACGTCGTCATAATGGTCGTTTCAAACCTCGGTCTATCGCCGACCGTTGCATTCCCAAAGCGCCTTTTTACGCCATCATAATGACGAATTCTACCCTCGAATTTTCAAAATTCGAAATCAATTTTCAAACAAGAACATTTTTCAAACCGTCATGATGACGATTTCGACCCGTGCAACTTTCCAATTTTCAAATCTCGTTTCGAAATCAAATTTGGCTTTTCTAAGCCGTCGTAATGACGATTTCAATTCTCATAACTTTTGATTTGCATACCGTCTTTCAAAAGGTTAAAACGGTTTTCTAACCCGTCGTAACGACGAATTCAATCCTCATAAATTCAAAATCAAAACTTTGAAAACTAATTTAACCGTTTTCAGATTTCAAATCAAATTTCAAATCTTTGAAAACAAATTTAACCGTTTTCATATTTCCAATCAAAACTCAAAACGCTTGAAAACAAATTTAACCGTTTTCAAATTTCAAATTCAAAATCGTATCATTTGAAAACAAATTTAACTGTTTTCAAATTTCAATCCAATTTCAAATCTTTGAAAACAAATTTAACCGTTTTCAAATTTCAATTCAAAATCAAATTTTTGAAAACAAATTTAACCATTTTTAAATTCCAATCAAAAATCAAATCATTTGAAGGCCAATTTAACCGCTTTCAAATTTCAGATCCAATTTCAAATCTTTTGAAAACAAATTTAACCGTTTTCAAATTTCAAATTCAATTTCAAGTCTTTGAAAACAAATCTAACATTTTTCAAATTTTAAATCCAACTTCAAATCATTGAAAACAAATCTAACCGTTTTCAAATTTCAAATTCAAATTTCAAATCTTTGAAAACGAATTTAACCGTTTTCAGATTTCAAATCAAAACTCAAATCATTTGAGAACAAATTTAACTGTTTTCAAATTTCAAATCAAAATTCAATCTTTGAAAACAAATTTAACCGTTTTCAGATTACAATCCAATTTCAAATTCTTTGAAAACAAATTTAACCGTTTTCAAATTTCAATTCAAAATCAAATCTTTGAAAACAAATCTAACCGTTTTCAAATTTCACTTCAAAATCGAATATTGAAAACAACTTTAACCATTTTCAAAATCCAAATCAAAATTCAAATATTTGAAAACAAATTTAACCGTTTTCAAATTTCGAATCCAATTTCAATTGTTTGAAAACAAATCTAACCGTTTTCAAATTTCAAATTCAAAATCAAATCTTTGAAAACAAATCTAACCGTTTTCAAATTTCTATCCAATTTCAAACCATTTGAAAACAAATTTAACCGTTTTCAAATTTTCAATCTAATTTCAAACCATTTGAAAACAAATTTAACCGTTTTCATGGCCATTGTGATGACGATTCCAAATTCTTCAATTCTTGATTTTCTAATCCGTGATTCGGAATTTCAAAAATTGTCTTCGGAAACAAGACATTGTTTTCAGAGTCGTCACAATCTCAACTCAAACCGTCTTTTGAAAACAAACTTAAGACAACCCTTTCAACTGACCGACTTTTGAAGATCCTTACTCTTCGGAAGCCGTCCATAAAACGACAAATGAATCTTTTTGAAAATCCCTATTTTCGAAAACTTCAGTCCACCTTTCTGATTCAGCCTCGAGTCGATTAGAGTCCAGTCGATTTCAAGTCAAGTCGTCTAGATAACGTCGAGTCTCTACAGAAGTTAATACCTACCTTCTGGTCTAGGTCGTGTCGCCTAATTGTCGAGACATCTCCAATTATGGCGTTAGGAGAGTCAAAACCTCTCGGGTATTAAACCCATCTTTCCCCTAAATTACGGGTCAAAGGTCAAGTTTGTGTACATGTCTTGTCCAACGGCGTCACGCCAGTAACGCACATCCAAAATGAGTCAGAAGTCGTCTGTCTAGGCATCATTATGCCAAAGTCGACACTCGAGTCTAAGTTCAATGTCATGCACCAAGAGTTCAAACACAAGAGGTCATTCACGGCCTTTAATGAACTCCTAACCTAGTCACACTGTCGCGTCTTCACGACAAAACTGGCTTTTGTACATATGTGTCGCACTTGCCTTTGTTTGTGCAATCTCTTACCAAGACAAGTTATAACGCCTATCGTTATGTCAAATAGAAATCCCTTGGGTGCCATCGATCGTCGACAAGAAACTCAAGAAGCCGATCAATCTGCATCTGCCATGACTTCTGCTGAAACCAACAACATGGTCCTTCGACTCCTAGCTACCGTGGAAAACTTGAGCACTCGTCTCTACCAAGTTGAGGACAAAATGATAACCGAGAATTTTCCCTCTTCTGATATTGAGCAAAGGGTTAAGCTTCTTGAAAGCCGACTACTGGCCAACGACCAAACCAAAACCAGACGACCTCATAGGTCCTTCCCTGATCTGGGTATGCCTTATGCCACAGCCTTGGAAAGGCTAACCTCCCAAGGAAAGCTCAAACCAATTGGTCCAACTCCGGACCCTTTACCAAGAAAGCGAGGTCGAAGATGGGACGGAAAACTGTTTTTTCAATATCACCGAGGTCGCGGACATGACACTGAAACGTGTCTCCCCCTGAAAGGTGCCATCCTTGATATGATTGAAAATGACAAATTACCACAACCGCCCTCAACATACAACAAAATCAACCCTCCAGAAAACCCTATTGGACACAGTCAGGAATCTTCCCTAGACTACTCTCATCTCATCTTTCCTGACGATGAGAAAATTCATGCTATTGATGAGGATGGCATACAAAGCGGTATAATGATGCTCTCCGTCTCCATCAACAACATATTCTCAAAGCTGCAAGTGGCTATCGATGATTTGAACACCCGGGTAGCTAATTTGGAGAAAAGGGTCGGTACTACCGAAAATGAACCTAACCACCAAGGAGAAAACCAACCCTCCATTCACCAACCAACAACTGTTGAAAATGAGGAGTCATCTGACGGTTCCCACATCCACGAACCTACCGACAAAGAACATGAAATGACCTCACCAAAATACCCTTCAAAATATCAAGCAACATCCCAAAAACTTCCCACTGACAACAACCCAATCCTGCTTCCGCCTAGGATTGACAAAAACAAAAACAAAACTCACAAAAACATCCCAAAAAATACCAATATTGGAACCATGGGAAAACATCAAAGGGTATTCACAGATCTGGGAATAACATATGGCACTGCTCTGGAGATACTTACTTCAGAAGGAATGCTCGAACCCATTGGTCCGACTCCGGACAAACCCGAACACAAAAAAGACCGATCCTGGGATGGTAATGCCTATTGCCAATACCATCAAGACAAGGGCCATGACACCGAAACCTGCTTCAAACTCAAGCATGCCATTCAAGATATGATCGAAGCTGGCAAAATCATAATTGCACGTCTCAGTCAAGACAATTCTCCTGAATGTCTCAAATCAAACAGCAAGGTTGAGCGTTCTCAAAGGACATTCACTAAACTCAACACAACCTATGCCGCAACTCTTCAAAAGCTCATGACTGAAGGGAAGCTATAACCAATCGGTCCCACTCTGGACCTGTCTGAATGCAAGAAAAGCCGTTTCTGGGATGATAATTCCTATTGCCAATACCATCAAGGAATGGTCATGACACTGAAACGTGCTTCAAACTGAAACATGTTATTCAAAATATGATCGATAATCATGAACTGATAGCTTCATCCCTATGCCAACCAAGTGATGAAGACAACCCTAATGAGCATCTCTTTCTGCAAGGAGATAAAAGCCTCATCGACTATTGTCCTCATATAATCCCCAACAACGAGAGTGAAGTGCTCAAGTGGGTCAATGCTCAAGATCAAACATTCAAGCCACTGGATGCTGCGAAGGAGACCTTCGGGGAGGAAGATGATGATTAGGAGTCCGTATCTACGATTAAGTCTGAGTCCGAGTCCGAGTCTTAGGCTTTCTCATATCTATCCTAGCGTCTGTCCTTTTATTCCTAAGTGACAAACTGGGGGCTGTCCCCATGATTCACATGTATTCATCGAGTCTGTGCTAACCTCTTATTTATCTAAATAAAAGCACGATCTTCAACTATCATATATTCTTCCCTTTACCATTTCCCGTTGACAACAAAAATTGATTTGAGAAATGATTTAAAACAAACAATATGTTCCAATTCAATGTGAGTACACTCGAGTGACGTTCCGTACCGAGTAAGCAGATGGCTCGAAACTCCGTGTCCATTTCTTTACCTATTCCATGTCTGGCAATAGAAATCTTTCATTAGCACCCGATTTAGAACGAGCTTCTATCAAAGGGATCCTACGACGAACCTAGATAACAAACCAGAACATCTCCTTGTTTATGATCAATGACGGAAGGCAAGCCCATTCCCCACAAAAACATCCCATCACCTAATACCAACCTCTCACCAAAAGGTACATCCTCATATGCACCTCTACCTTCCTCGAACGAAGGACAGCAAAAAACCAATATATCCAAAGCAAAGCCAAAGCGAAAGGCCAAAATCAAAGGCCCAAGCCAATATCCATTCACCCAAAGCCAAAGCTCAAGGCCAAAGCAAAAAACCAAAGTCAAAAGCAATTCATCCCAAAGCAAAAAACCAAAGCCAAAAGCAATTTATCACAAGGCCAAAGCCAAAGCCAAAACAAAGGCAAAAACCAAAGCCAAAGCGAAAGCCAAGGCAAAAGCCAAAACAAAAACGAGATAGTGAAAATCAAATTCACTATTTTCACAAATTTCAAACGACGGAAATTAAAACCGTCATTTTCAAATTAAAAAAAACGAAATAGTGTAATTCAAATTCACTATTTTCCCACAATTTCACTTTTCAAACTTCGGACCAACAAGTCCGACACCAACATCCAAAGTCCAGGACCAACAAGTCAAAAGCCCAGGACCCATGAGTCCAAAACACCAAGTCCAGGACCTACAGGTCCAAAGCCCAGGACCCATGAGTCCAAAATACCAAGTCCAGGACAAACAAGTCCAAAGTCCAGCACCCCTAAGTCCTTCTACAGACTACTATAGGGAAACCTATCAAGGATCCTGGGGATTCCCCTCAAGATCATAACCAAAACTACTTCACCCCTAAGTCCCTCTAGAGATCGCTACACGGGAGACCTATCTAGGCTTCTAAG